>NC_092275.1:9926541-9994041 GCF_036320965.1 Panulirus ornatus | reverse complement strand
AGGCGAGTTTGAATGGAGAAAAACTGGAGGAAGTGAAGTGTTTTAGATATCTGGGAGTGGATCTGTCAGCGGATGGAACCATGGAAGCGGAAGTGGATCATAGGGTGGGGGAGGGGGCGAAAATTTTGGGAGCCTTGAAAAATGTGTGGAAGTCGAGAACATTATCCCGGAAAGCAAAAATGGGTATGTTTGAAGGAATAGTGGTTCCAACAATGTTGTATGGTTGCGAGGCGTGGGCTATGGATAGAGTTGTGCGCAGGAGGATGGATGTGCTGGAAATGAGATGACAATGTGTGGTGTGAGGTGGTTTGATCGAGCAAGTAACGTAAGGGTAAGAGAGATGTGTGGAAATAAAAAGAGCGTGGTTGAGAGAGCAGAAGAGGGTGTTTTGAAATGGTTTGGGCACATGGAGAGAATGAGTGAGGAAAGATTGACCAAGAGGATATATGTGTCGGAGGTGGAGGGAACGAGGAGAAGAGGGAGACCAAATTGGAGGTGGAAAGATGGAGTGAAAAGGATTTTGTGTGATCGGGGCCTGAACATGCAGGAGGGTGAAAGGAGGGCAAGGAATAGAGTGAATTGGAGCGATGTGGTATACCGGGGTTGACGTGCTGTCAGTGGATTGAATCAAGGCATGTGAAGCGTCCGGGGTAAACCATGGAAAGCTGTGTAGGTATGTATATTTGCGTGTGTGGACGTGTGTATGTACATGTGTATGGGGGGGGTTGGGCCATTTCTTTCGTCTGTTTCCTTGCGCTACCTCGCAAACGCGGGAGACAGCGACAAAGTATAAAAAAAATATATATATATATATATATATATATATATATATATATATATATATATATATATATATATATATATATATATATATATATTTTTTTAAACTATTCGCCATTTCCCGCATTAGCGAGGTAGCGTTAAGAACAGAGGACTGGGCCTTTGTGGAATATCCTCACCTGGCCCCCCTCTGTTCCTTCTTTTGGAAAATGAAAAAAAAAAAAAAAAAATGGGAGGGGAGGATTTCCAGCCTCCCGCTCCCTCCCCTTTTAGTCGCCTTCTACGACACGCAGGGAATACGTGGGAAGTATTCTTAATCCCCTATCCCCAGGGATATATATATATATATATATATATATATATATATATATATATATATATATATATATATATATATATTATGTATATATGTATATATGTATATATTACAGAGGTATAAGTTTGTTGAGTATTCCTGGTAAATTATATGGGAGGGTATTGATTGAGAGGGTGAAGGCATGTACAAAGCATCAGATTGGGGAAGAGCAGTGTGGTTTCAGAAGTGGTAGAGGATGTGTGGATCAGGTGTTTGCTTTGAAGAATGTATGTGAGAAATACTTAGAAAAGCAAATGGATTTGTATGTAGCATTTATGGATCTGGAGAAGGCATATGATAGAGTTGATAGAGATGCTCTGTGGAAGGTATTAAGAATATATGGTGTGGGAGGCAAGTTGTTAGAATCAGTGAAAAGTTTTTATCGAGGATGTATGGCATGTGTACGTGTAGGAAGAGAGGAAAGTGATTGGTTCTCAGTGAATGTAGGTTTGCGGCAGGGGTGTGTGATGTCTCCATGGTTGTTTAATTTGTTTATGGATGGGGTTGTTAGGGAGGTAAATGCAAGAGTTTTGGAAAGAGGGGCAAGTATGAAGTCTGTTGGGGATGAGAGAGCTTGGGAAGTGAGTCAGTTGTTGTTCGCTGATGATACAGCGCTGGTGGCGGATTCATGTGAGAAACTGCAGAAGCTGGTGACTGAGTTTGGTAAAGTGTGTGAAAGAAGAAAGTTAAGAGTAAATGTGAATAAGAGCAAGGTTATTAGGTACAGTAGGGTTGAGGGTCAAGTCAACTGGGAGGTAAGTTTGAATGGAGCAAAACTGGAGGAAGTAAAGTGTTTTAGATATCTGGGAGTGGATCTGGCAGCGGATGGAACCATGGAAGCGGAAGTGGATCATAGGGTGGGGGAGGGGGCGAAAATTCTGGGAGCCTTGAAGAATGTGTGGAAGTCGAGAACATTATCTAGGAAAGCAAAAATGGGTATGTTTGAAGGAATAGTGGTTCCAACAATGTTGTATGGTTGCGAGGCGTGGGCTATGGATAGAGTTGTGCGCAGGAGGATGGATGTGCTGGAAATGAGATGTTTGAGGACAATGTGTGGTGTGAGGTGGTTAGATCGAGTAAGTAACGTAAGGGTAAGAGAGATGTGTGGAAATAAAAAGAGCGTGGTTGAGAGAGCAGAAGAGGGTGTTTTGAAATGGTTTGGGCGCATGGAGAGAATGAGTGAGGAAAGATTGACCAAGAGGATATATGTGTCGGAGGTGGAGGGAACGAGGAGAAGTGGGAGACCAAATTGGAGGTGGAAAGATGGAGTGAAAAGGATTTTGTGTGATCGGGGCCTGAACATGCAGGAGGGTGAAAGGAGGGCAAGGAATAGAGTGAATTGGATCGATGTGGTATACCGGGATTGACGTGCTGTCAGTGGATTGAATCAGGGCATGTGAAGCGTCTGGGGTAAACCATGGAAAGCTGTGTAGGTATGTATATTTGCGTGTGTGGACGTATGTATATACATGTGTATGGGGGTGGGTTGGGCCCTTTCTTTCGTCTGTTTCCTTGCGCTACCTCGCAAACGCGGGAGACAGCGACAAAGCAAAAAAACAAAAAAACAAAAATAAATGTATGTATGTGTAGAATTGAATAAGACAGCACATTTAGAGTTATTAATCTTCTTTCCAATGTTCTGTAATCTTCTCAGTAGTACTCTACCATTAGGTGGGAGCTCAAACACCACTTGTCCAAAGTTACACATTTTATTTCAATCAAGTTTTCCTGAGCGACCTACAATATCATAGACAACAATGTGGCAGGTCGCTGCAGGCGTCTGAATCATACCGGTGTGGTGTATGAGTACTGATACAATATTGGGAACTGTCAGCCCCACCACACATACTACACTTGACAAACAACCTGCACCCTGAGCCGCCAACTCTCGCTCCACTGACAAGAAGGTAGAATCAAATAACATCATGAACAAGAGCATGGAACGAAACTAATGAGGGAGATTATAGTGAATAACACCAAAATCATTACTAGCTGCAGTGATCGGAGGACACTACAGATATTACAAGTCATTCACATTAGAGAGAAAGCACCTGTCATCAACATGCAGACAAACATGACCACCGCCATACAGCTCTTTGATGGACCGCCGATAAGACGTAGACCTAATGCCGTTTTAGTACAGATGGAACACGTCATTGACCCGCCACAAGCTACCGAGTCCGCTATTTCTGGACAGCAGGAACGCGGCACTGACCAACCCGGTCCTGGGTTACGAAGGTCAGAGAGAATCAGACGAGGCCAACCTGACCTCAACTCCACATCCTGAAAATATCGGTCTCGCATGACCCAACTTAGTATATTCAGAGATGGACTTTCTATATGACTGCTTCATTGAATGTTGTTGTTTTTCTTCAACGAAGTTTTTCTACATTTCTGTTTCCATATTTTAGATTTAGATTGTAACTTATACGCCCTTCATGATACCATTAATTTGTTTCGCTTTTGGTATTTACCTTACTTTTATGTTCTATGTTCTGTTTTTTCCGAGTGTGTTTCTTATCTATATTTTGTTTGCGTTTTACATGTATCCGTTTTGTGACTCAGTTTTTTTCTCTTTTTCTAGATTCCTGGTGATGCCTGTGTGAAGGCGAAAGCTTAATTGAAATAAAATGCGTAACTTTGGTCAACTGGTATTTGAATACCCATTTAATGGTAAATAATATTGAGGAAATTAGAGAACATATATATATATATATATATATATATATATATATATATATATATATATATATATATATATAGATAGATATATATATACAGTACATCCCAGTCTCCGTCATAAGTTTCACCTCTTCATTCTTGGTGTCACCTCTGAGTCCAGTGTGCATCGCTGGTCTCAGAACTAATGTAAAAACTTTGCCTTCAGTCGGCTGGTGCTGCCGCATGTCTGGCCCCTTGTCCCTCCTGCTGGTGGTGTCGTCTCGAGGACTCTGGTGACCATATGTGTGTATATACACGGATGAGGAAATAGAATAGCCTTTTCTACAGCGTCCTATTGATCGCTGCTGCTTAGGGTACATACTATTGCCCTTATTAGTGGCGTTTCTGTTTTATATTGTATATATTTGAAGTTATCTTTTTACTCCGTGTGTTTGTCTATTTATCTATCGGTATGTATATAAACCCCTGACTTTTACTTCCCCTTGGAAACACGCCTTGGTGCACTCCTTCCTTATGAGAGGAGACCGGTCTAACCCATCCGACTGATGCTCACTGTCCTCACTTCTACTATCTCCAGAGTCTTTATTGATCTTCTTAACTCTCCTTTTCTCACGTACTTAGATTCTTCTTCTCTTTCTCATCATCAATATGGCTTTTGCGGTGCAAGTTCAACTGGTGATCTCTTTGATGCGACTCATCTCTATTCCTCACCTTTCAGGATTTTGGTGAAAGTTTTCGCAACCCTCGACATTCTGAAAACATTTGACGGTGTGGCAATAATATTTGTTATCTAAACTTCCTTCCTTTGCTGCCTCTCTGCTTCTCTCTGCTGTCTGATACACAGCTTCTTCTCTGGTCAGTTCATTGCAGTGGCTGTTGATGGAACAGCTTCTCCCTATTACCTTATGAACAGTGGCGTTCCTCAGGGTCCTGTTCTACCTCCTCCTCCCTTCTCTCTATACACGATTTCTCTCCTACTTCTATTTCTTTTCACTCTCATGTTGATGATTTCACTGTACACACTTCAACTCACTTTCCATTTCCTCATTCTAATACTCCTTCCTTTTTTCATACTGAACATATTTTTTCTCTCAGTTCGAACCCCTGCAGTAAACTCGTTAAACTCAATAGAGTTAATACACAACTCTCAGCATCTCTCTCTAAGTGTCACTTGTTTTCCTCTGTTTGATATTACAACACAGCAGTCAAACCTTGTTATCATGAATACGTTGGGCATAAGCATATCCTCCACACTGTCTTGGCAACACATCTCTCCAACCATCCCTCTCTGTACGCCGCGGTGTTGCTGCTCTCTCCCTGTTTTACAGGTATTATTTGGGACTCGAGACACGAGCCTGGCCGCTGGTTTTCATATTTTCTGTGTGGAGACTAAGCATACGAGGATTGACCGTTATATTGCCTCCTTTTTCCTCGAACATCGATGCCGGTGAATTCTCTTCGTTCTTTGATCTTTTCCTCTTCCTATAACTTATCTGCCTCTAACAGTCAAGTTTACAAAAACCTGCAGAGCTCTAGTTAATTTCTACATTCTTGTTCTCATACTCTGTTTTGTTTTCACCCGAGATGGCCATAACTGGCTCATGTTCTGCTTGTGTCATGTCGGCTAGTATGATGTAGGACATGATCGTCCTTTCCTTCTACATGAGGAAGTAACCTTGGATCTTTCTGGATCAGTTCCCATTCTTTACTATACCTACTTATGTCGTGGATATAATGGCAGACTTTTATTATGTGTGCATAAGACTTTGAACAGTATCATCCTGACTTATGGTCTGTTTTCCTTCTATCTTCTTATTAGTGTAAGGGTATCCATACTTGTACTCCACACTGTGAAAATGTGTAAACAATAATTGTCAAAGACATAAAAAAAGGAAAACGAAGTTTGTTACCAGTTATAGTTATTCTACTCTCTTGTGTCTGGGTCATAACTAACTGTCTCCTCACACATCAACGTTTTCGTGAAGACGTGACAACGATGACACTATTTAGTGTATACCAAAAGAACTGCAGCGTGTCGTGGCTTGAGCCATAAACTCGAAGAGAATCCAATATGCAGCTGGAGGTGAGCCAAGTGTGTGTGGGACACCAGCATCGTGGTACAGTGGGTACAGCAAGCTTGTAGTGGGCGCCTGGTGCGCCAGTGACCCGCATTTTGTAGCTTTTTCGTAGCGCCGGATAATAAAGGCGGGCCTCCTTCACGAAGATTTACTGTCTGGTGAAAGTTTTTGGGGTACCGGTGTGTGGTGGTTCGTGTGGACGAGAGAGAACACTCACACCTTCATGCGTTCTCCAAGGATGCCTTGGTTGACTGTCATGCCCAGCACTAAGATGGTCATGCAGAAAACAAGAACCACTTTATCAACATCGCATTACTTGGGTTCGAACCCGTGTGGCACTCGGGAGCAGCAGAATGCACCAAGACGTCAATACCAGCTGGAGACCACTCGTATGTGGTGCAAAATTTATTTGTTTCTTTCTGCTTGCGTACTTGTTTGTCTGCTTGTCTACCTCCCTGTTTGCCTGCCTCTCTCTCTTCTGTGCTCCTCTCCCACTCCATCTCTTTCCCTTCTTGTTTGAGCTACAGACGAACATAGAGGGAACTTATTGAAAAAGAAAACACATTTAGTAATGTGTCACACACTAACATAAGGACCTTGTGTGTAAACATCTACTACACAATATTATAGAGATAAATGCAGTGCTCCCAGTGATGAATGCAGTGCTCCCAGTGATGAATGCAGTGCTCCCAGTGATGAATGCAGTGCTCCGAGTGATGAATGCAATGCTGCTGGTGATGGATATAATGCTCTGCAGTGATGAATGCAAGGTCACCAGTGATGAATGCAGTGCTGCTTGTGATGAATGTGATGTTCTGCAGTAATGAATGCAATGTTCCCACCGATGGATTCAGTGATTCCAGCGATGAATGCATCAAAATTCAGTGAAGAATGAAATACTCTCAGTGACAAATACAGTGACGAATATAATATTGCTCAGTAACTAACGCAATATTCCTCCAGCTGAAGATCCTGGAAATTCTGGGCCAACGAAATTGATGAAAACGTCTCGAACGTTTAAGGCTTAAACACTATGGCATTTCTTGAGACATAAAAACATCTCTAACGTTTCCTTACATCCAAACATCTCCAGCATTTCCCATGCAGCCAAACATCTCCAACATCCACCATGAAGCAAACTTCTCCAGCATTCCCCATGCAGCTAAACACCTACAGCATTCCCCATGCAGCTAAACATCACTAACATCCAACATGCAGCTAAGACCTCCAACATCAACTAAGCAGCTAAACATCACCAGCATCCAACATGCGGCTAAACACCTCACAGTATTCTAAGAACTCATCTTCCCAGCCAGACACGAGTGAGCCTCTCTCTGTCCACCTGTGTGTGAGTGAACATCTAGATCTCGGTGCTTGAAGAACTCCTCTCGTCAATTCTGGCCATCGGCGCGCCATAAGACCCCTGGGTTCCTCGTCTCTCCCTCCGCGGCAGAGGCGTGCGTGGCAGCTTCCTGTATGGGAGTGCTGGCGGCTGCTGGCCAAACGGTTCGGTTCCCGTGTCTCTGCTTTAAGACCGGCCGAAGCTGTAGCGCATCGCCCACGGCTGTGGGAAGCATCCCGAGGAAGGAGCGTGGTGAAGGCAGGATAGCGGGTCCAGGAGGTAACAGGGTCAGAGGGTAGATGGTGACATGACCTGGAACTTGGGGACCTCTGGTGTACACACCGAAAGACTCGTACTGGTGCAGTTGCGTCTGACGTATTCTTCAGCTCTCAAATTCCTCAATAAATGTCATACTTTAAAAAGTGAATAAAATATGTCATTATATCTTCTTGTATCGTAAAGTAATGATCACTAATTAAGGAGAAATGCTAACTCTGATCATGACAAAGTCTGTTCATTACATTATACCATCTTTCCTGTTAATGAAGTAAACATCATTAACGTCTCTTTTGATTCTTTGTCATGTTAATACTTAACTTTCTCTGTATACTTGATACACCACTATGTGTTCGCGGTGCTAAGGGCATGTATGATACGTCATCATGTATTAATTTTATTAATGAGATACATGATACGTTTTCTTACTTGTGGTCCACCAGAATGTCTTCCATACCAAATGGAAACCACGTTCGAATCTCGGTGTCAGGTTGGTGGCACGGGTGTGGGGGCTCACTATTATTCTGTCTCTCTCTGTCTCTCTCTCTGTCTGTCTCTCTCTCTCTCTTTGTAATTGCTAACTGTGGCAATTCTCTCCTAATCAAGAAAGTAAACCCAACCATCCGTTATCTTTGGGGAGGTCCTTACACCAGGTCTTACATAGCCGTCTCTCTTGGGAGGTGTTCAGGTCTGGCAAACCCCTCTCTCTGGGGAGGTGCTCAGGTCTAGCAAACCCATCTCTCTAGGGAAGTGTCAGGTCTAGCAAGCCCCTCTCTCTGGGGAGGTGTCAGGTCTAGCAAACCCCTCTCTCTGGGGAGGTGCAAAGGTCTCTGACTCTTCACTTCACCTCAGGAGGCTGCATACGTCTCTCTGACCCTCGTCTCAGGGGAGGTGCGCACTCTTGTCTGACCTTTCTCTCCGGGGTGATACCCGGATCATACAAAAGGAGTTTTACTCCAAGAGGTGAGGAAGCAGAGGGACTAGTGACGGTGACGTGCAGTGTTCTCTGTTAATCTCATCTAATAATCTCCTCACGGCATACAACGTGGTGACTCTCCTCCTCTCCTACAGCAGCAGATGTGAACGAGAGAAAGAGAGAGAGAGAGAGAGAGAGAGAGAGAGAGAGAGAGAGAGAGAGAGAGAGAGAGAGAGAGAGAGAGCCACCTCTCGCATGTTTCTAACCACGGACCATTTGCTCTTATTTGTGGACGCATAGCAAAGGCGATATTGCCAATTTGGTATACAAGTAAACTAACCCTAAAACGCTGATGCCCGGTAGATTGCTGACCTGATCGAGGTAAACCAATTGGGCAATGGTGTAAGGGTTGTTCTCCTCAGGTTTACTACATGATTACTAGTGTAGAGGTTGCGCTTGGCAAGGAAAACCATATGGATACTACTTAAGAAATGCTCTGGTCGAGGCAAACCAAACAGGTATGGGTACAGAAGGGTTCTGTGATCGAAGCAAACCATATTAGTCCAAGTGTTGCTCTGGTTGTGGTAAACTACGTGGACCTTGGCACAGGGGTTGCTCGAGACGAGGGAAACTACATTAGTGGTTAGCGTTCCTGACAGTGACACATTCACGGGCCGCCCAGGGTCGAGCGACAGGTTCGAATCCTGGTTGTGGCAGGCATTCCACGGTCATCCCAGCTGTTCATCACCCCTAGGGGGCTGGTCGATGAAAAGGGTACCTGGCTCAGCTACATTAAAGACCCTTGTTCAACCAAGGCACAACAGCAGATGGCATTACACTGTGACGAAGTGTCATTTCTTTTCCCAGTAACCGCGGTCGCTGGCAGGCCTATTAGTCAGCCACAACCGACCGAAATGTGAGAGTAAATCACGCTTGGTAACGACGCTGGATCATGACGCTGAACAAAAACAGAGTTTGGCTGTAATATGTACGTATTGACAAGACATATGTAACTAGTCAATAGCTTGGACATGATTAACCAATCAGCATCAGTCATAGGCCTGAGCTTCGCATCAATACGTATACCATTAGTATGTCTTGAGGTCATGTGAATCAATAATTATAGTTACATATGTACATGTTATCAATAATAATAGTTACATATGTACACATTATCAATATTCATAGTTACATATGTACGCGTTATCAATAATTATAGCTACATATGTACACGTTATCAATAATTATAGTTACATTTGCACGCGTTATCAATAATCATAGTTACATATGTACACGTTATCAGTAATCATAGTTGCATATGCATACGTTATCAATTATTATAGTTACATATGTACACGTTATCGATAATTTTGATTACATATATACACGTTATCAATAATTATAGTTACATATGTACACGTTATCAGTAATTATACATAAATCTCTTTGATTTCAGAGATCGACTAACCCTCACAGCTGGTCCTGTGGTCAGAGTACTTCCCTCACAGCTGGTCCTGTGGTCAGAATACTTCCCTCACAGATGGTCCTGTGGTCAGAATACTTCCCTCACAGCTGGTCTTGTGGTCAGAATACTTCCCTCACAGCTGGTCCTGTGGTCAGAATACTTCCCTCACAGCTGGTCCTGTGGTCAGAATACTTCCCTCACAGCTGGTCCTGTGGTCAGAATACTTCCCTCACAGCTGGTCCTGTGGTCAGAATACTTCCCTCACAGCTGGTCTTGTGGTCAGAATACTTCCCTCACAGCCGGTCCTGTGGTCAGAATACTTCCCTCACAGCTGGTCCTGTGGTCAGAATACTTCTCTCATAGTCGACAAAGAATCTGTCTGGTCCTCACCTCCCACAGTAGGGGAGGCACAAGTCATGGCTGACGTAGGAGTGAGGGACAGGATGTGTGGGTCGGGTGGTGGAGGTGGGGAGGGCTGACGAAGGGGGGGGGGGGGGTGTGGTCTTGTCAGCAGGATATTGTCTGCAGCAGGAGTCCTACGGTTCCTGAGGGCTGGGATGTAGGATATACTGGGCCGGAGAAGGACTGTGAGCGACATTGTTTTACTACGAAATAAAAAAAAGTGACGAATACACACACACACACACACACACACACACACACACACACACACACACACACACAGACACACACATGTATACATCACTTTGGTATGAAGTATGACAAGTCCCATTACGACAAACGCTGAAATGACCGACCACACCACCACCTGCCAGGCCTCAGCTCTAGGCAATCCAAGTTGTCTGGCCCAAGACTGATCCAGTGGGAAGTTTCACGATTTTCACGTTGATTGTTTTACTGTATCTTCCTTCCCGAGGAGTCTGTCACATGGGGTTCCCGCAGCGTCCGGGAAGCCAGCCACGTCTGCTGGACGGTACCACTGGTCATCAAGCGCTGAGTGTTTGTGGGGTGAGCATAGGGGAAGTGAGGGTTAAGTGTTCAGTGTCTTTAGTGAGGAAGTTACAGCTTGGGCGGGACGTGTCTTGTGTTATGGTGAATCTGTCTTTGTCATGTTAGAGAAATGGTTTGGTTCAGAAGGCAGGAGAGAAAGTGCAATCTGTACGTGCCTGGTGAGTGTAGTTTCAGGTGGTCGTAGGTCTGGTTGGGTGGAGTTTACGACTGAGTTTTCCGGAAGTGAAAGTATCGTACATCTGTTACGTCATGCACAGTAAACAAACTCCATGCGAGTCAGGTTTGTACAGAAGCGAATCTTAACACGTTCATTAAGCATTATGTACACTTGATTTCAATGACTAAGTTTTACGACATACTGCTATCATTAGATACAATCTAAGTTTCTAACGGAGTGTATTTGTTAACTGGAAAGTTAACTAACTGTTACGATGAAGCGTTATTTCTGACATGCGTTCAAAATCAAAGACTCGAGGAGAGAAGGTCTGGTTTGGAAGCACGGCAAAATAAGTGAGTGAACAATGCAAGATGCCAAGTCGTAACATAACTCAGGTAAGGTTGGTTGCTACATGCAGAGAGGTAGTTAAAATCTGACCTAACTACCATTTGGTTTACCTCATGAGTACGACGGTTCAGTCACTGAGCTTGACGATATGACCTTTGGATAGGATGGCCTCTGACCTATGACCTTATCTTTAATGGTCAGATGGAAGAGTAATAGCAGGCATCTTACTCAAGGGAAATTCGTACATGTTAAAGAATATTACTATCGTGATCTCGAGTCGTACTTCGTTTCATCATACTCCAGGGTCGTACCGTTGTGCTCAAGGGTCGTGCTATCATGCTTAATGGATCGTAAGTAAGGGTCGTAATGTAGTGCGCGAGAATCGTACTGTCGTTCTCAAGAATCGTTCTGTCGTATTCAAGGGATAGCACTGTCTTGCTCAAGGGGGTCGTCCTGTCGTGCACATGGGTCGGGCTCTCCTGTTATAGAGTCGTGCCGTCGTCCTCAAATGTCTCACAGTCGAGCTAAAGGTTATGACCAGTCGATGTGTAATGAAACATTGTATAAGATCTGAACGAACAGTTAAGAAGATTATAATTTGAACAGAAAATTCTTACTATTGGTTGAAGGCAGCAGCAGGTCGACCATTACAACAGAAAATCTTGTAGAATCACCATATCCAGAGCTGGTGAGAGGGTAGTTAGCTGCAAATTGCATTGTCTATACGCTCGATGCTGCGCGTGTGAGCGAATGTAATTGCCTGTTACCGATTTGAGCAGCACCGGGAGGCCAGTTCTGCACTCGTGGGGCCATAGCTTTGTCATTTTTCAAATTAGTTACGAGCATTTATTACCTTAACTGCCGCACTATAACTGCTTTATTGCAATATTCCCACATGGTTTATAGTGTATACAGTGTGTAAAGAGTACTTCCGGGACTCTGCACACATGACACGTCACAGTACAGCTTATAACACACAGACAACAACCAACACCACCACTTCCCACCTCGGTACATCACACACTAACATGATCCACCGGTTGGACGTAAAACATCGACACTTGGAGATTTCCATCATGAAAGTAAAGTGAAATCTGAAGATCATCACCATATCCCGTGCTACGTTTTCTAAACACAATACTTGCTGTTTTCTTTTAGCGAACTCTAGTAATCAGTGGTTCATCCTTACGGTACGACTCTTTTCCCTCCCGCACCAGGCACCATCCATTCCGTATACACTGATACATACTTAGATATTTACGTAAACTTACAATTAACAAACGAAATCAAAGTGACTGACAGTTTGGCAAAATATATATGAATTATTTACGTAACACTCTACATTATGCTGATGAGAAGAAGTCATATTTCAAGGAAGTGTGTAACAAGAACCGAGGCACCGCACCAAGCAGGTTTTAATAGCATTGCTGAACGACCAGAAACGATTGGCCTGAAGATGCACTGCTTCCTTTAGCCACATTGCCTCGTGTGTGTGTGTGACGTGACACCGCCTGACAAGAGCAAAATTGGACAGGTATTGGATACGGAACCTTGGAAATAATGTTGTTTGATCTGCTGACAACTTGGAGAGAGGGAGTGAGAGTAGGGGAGGAGAGAGAAGAAAATCAGAGGAAACAAAATGGTATTAATGGGGATGAAAATGAAACATGAAAAGAAGTTTCAGGTTAAAGCGCAGAAAATAGACGAGAGTGCAATGGGCTGACGGAGGAGACGAGTTGAAGGCATTGAGAAGCGACGCAATCATCGTTTATACGAGTCAAGTTGTGTGTGGGAAGCATATACAGACCCGACACTTGAGCTGGTAATCCATGAGTCTTTTTTTTGACAGTTGTGAGTTGCCAGGTAGACCGAGGGATTTGCTGATGGTGGTGGTGGTGTTACACATGACTTTGGAGGAGCTACTGAAGGTGTTGATGACGTTGGAGAAGGAAGATGCCTTTGCTTATGCTGTCTTAGATAGTGTTGGAGGTGGTGTTGGGGATGTTGAAGAAGGTGCTTTCTGGGGCGTCCTGTTTATGATAGCGTTGTAGGTGCTGTCTAAGGTAGTGTTGGAGGTCCCAGTCAGGGCACTGTTTGGTGTAGTGTTGGTGATCTTGTTTGGGTTACTGTTGGAGGCGCTGTTTAAGGACCTGTTGAGGATGGTGCAGCAATGTAATGATAACAACAGTAACACAAAATGCCAACATGACACACGAAAGTGACGCATATGTAACGTTGTAAGACGAGAAACAGAACAACAACAACAACAACAACAACAACAATATGGTAGGACTGCCATCCTCACAACGTAATGTCACAACACAACGTCACAGTCCCCGGCATAACACCACCACTGGCGTCACAACGCATCGTCACTTTACCATTAGTGTCACACTACCACTAGCGTAACATCATCATCATCGTCACAACACCACTGGAGTCAGAGGACCACCAGCGTCACACGAGCACCACACAGACACCACCAGGAACAGACGTCCCCTCACCCCACCAACATACCGACACACCAGCACCACACAGACACAACTAACGATAGAAGGATATCACTAGCAACACACAGACACCAGCGACATACAGACGTTATCACCGACACACAGACACCCCAGCAACATACAGACATCTCCACCAACGCTTGGACATAGCAACAACACACAGACGCTTCCAACAACGCACAGGCATCCCGGCCAACACACAAACACTACCAGACCAACAACACAAGCACCGTCATCAGCGGTGGCTCTTCCCACAAAACACAGATCTTCAGACGAACTTATCCAGAGTAGAATATCGACAGGACAAGTCCAGGCGGGGGAAGGAGATCCGTGTTCGGGTCCAGCTTCCAGCGGATGATGTACACTACATTCCCTTCCAGTTTCAAGCGGATGATGTACACCACATTCCTTTCCAGTGTCGGAGGGAGGAGGTACAACACATTCCTTCCAGTTTTCAGAAGCTGACGTACATCACATTTCTTCCCAGTTTCCAGAAGTTGACGTCTGCCACACTGCTTTCCCATCCACCAGGCAGTACGAGGCAGGGGACCCATGCTGAACCTCCGGCCACAACATACAATCCTCCAGGCTACAACTAGAGTAACTTTATCATATGGAAACATTTCTGATAATGATAGTGATAATGAAGATAACAATTGTAATGATAATAGTTCATGATGCATATAATCAGACGAGGATCTGAAGTAACTGCAACATGCTGCCACATACCTAGTAACACAGTAACGAAACATTAAGTGAAGTATGGGAACTCAGACTAGTAACGTGATGTATACTAGCTTCTGAAGTGATAAACGTTTAACATCAATTTGAGGACAGCTTTGATGACCCATTACTTTTACCTCACTGTAACTACATAGTATAATGTTATATAATCATCATGTCCTTTATATACTTGCTGTATTCTTAGGGTTCTTTCACATGTTGTTGATATATGACGTATATCTTGAGTATCTTTCTATATTTCACATATAGCCTACCTATATTCTTGCCCATCTCTCTCTCTCTCTCTCTCTCTCTCTCTCTCTCTCTCTCTCTCTCTCTCTCTCTCTCTCTCTCTCTCTCTCTCTCTCTTCTCTTACGTTGGAAGCTTCAGCCAAGGACAGAAGTCCACATTAAGGTCGAAACCATTGAAATGTAAAGAGGTTACTAAAAGGGAAGAAGAACAAACTAGGAAAAATATTTGCCAATTTTGGAGGAAGCGAAAAACCTGGCTTTTAGAAAGTATATATATATATATATATATATATATATATATATATATATATATATATATATATATATATATATATATATATATATATATATACATATATATATATATATATATATATATATATATATATATATATATATATCCTAAGTGTCTACATTCCCTTTTTGATCACTTCTTTTTCAGATGTTTAGACAGAATCTCTACTTCTATTATAAGTTTCTTTGTGTTAGATACACTGATATGTCTCTATGATTTTAAGTTCTATCAAATCATCACATCTAAAGCGGTAGTTTACATGAGCTAACGTACACTGAGGGATGTTATCGTACCACCGAAATTATACCGTCCTTGTCATGTTATCGTGTAAGGGAGACTCTATCGTCGTACTGAAAGGGTTGAATCATTGTACTCTGCGGGGAGAGTCAACATACTCAGGACCTTAAAGTCGAACACACACGCACATACGCCATGAGTCAGCACCAGCCTGTACGAGTCAGACCCATACGGGTTCGACTTCTGGGCGTGGCAACTGGCCCACACCTAACCCAGGTGTTCATCTTCCCCTCAGGGATGGTTGATAAATGGGTACATGGCCTATGGTGAGTGTGTGCATCCGTATACATACTAAGGAATAAAGACGATAATGATATCTACAAGGTTAAGAGGTGGGGCAACACAAGTGTGAACTGTCTCCTCCTAACACACAAATGGCAGTCACACACACACACACACACACACACACACACACACACACACACTGGCTCGACCTTGTATGACCAAGGTTGGCAGTTGCTGGCTGACAGGTATTGGCGCTGGGTTACCTGGGCTGGGTTTACTGCCTCCCCTGTCCCAGGTCCTCACACCGTCCTCCCTCACCAGTCCTCACTCCCTCCTCCCAGTCCTCACTCTTGTACAGCCCAGTCTTCACTGGAGGCCACGTCTCTGATATGCTTCAAGGGAATAGGTGCAGCGGCTGTAACCTGACGGGTGAAATGACTCTTATGTTGGGCGTGTGTGTGGTATGTCTGGCTGGGGCGCTGGTTTGTGCTGTGCTCTAAAATCAAGGAACCGTTGGTTCGGTACCCCCACCACGGCTCTCGTTTCTGTATTCATAGCGTTAGTGAGGACAAATTAAAAGCCAGCTTAGGTCGGTGTGAAGCTGCATCACACAGTGAAATGTTTCTATCACATTTCTAGTTGCTTCTCTCTCTCTCTCTCTCTCTCTCTCTCTCTCTCTCTCTCTCTCTCTCTCTCTCTCTCTCTCTCTCTCTCTCTCTCTCTCTCTCTCTCTCTCTCTCTCTCTCTCTCTCTCTCCTTGTATCACCAACTCATAAAGGAGGATCAAACCTTCTCTGTAAATATTCAGCCATGTAGCTTGATGTCAAACATAATAAAAGTGTCGGGAATGAGTGAGGAAAAAATTCCTATTGGAACACTTTATCCTGAGCAGCTCCGTCAATAATGACCCACATGGACGTGCACGAGATAAAGGTACGCAAGACCATCTACTGCCCACGACCAAAATATGTACGAGACATTGATTCAAGGACGGAAAATAATTCTGTTTTGTTGACTTTGTTAAGGCATTTGACAAAGGGAACCAGAAAAATCCACTGAAAACATTGACAAAGCTAAACATAGAAGAGGAAAATGGATTAAGGACTTTCTGATAGGAAGAAAATTCAGTCACGGCAAATGGGTCGTGTCTGGCTTTGATGTTATGAATGCTGATCTCAGGTACAGACACTGAAGTAAAAGATGATATAGACGACTTTACAGACGACTCCAGAGTTAGTGAAATGAAAGATGATATAGACGACTTTATAGACGACTACAGACTTGGTGCAATGAAAGATGATATAGACGACTTTACAGACGACTCCAGAGTTAGTGAAATGAAAGATTCAGAAATGTTTAGATCATGAAGAGTTCTCCTCTTAAGATCCACAACCAACTCGGTTTCACCCGACAGATAGGAACACGTCAGGCAACACGTACAATATAATGTCTGCAAAGTATATCAAGTTTACGACTGTTGGTTGGTAAAGGTTGAAGTATAGGCGTCAGGAACCTGGTGAGAGGTTTGTACTCTGGTTATGTTGACGATGTTGAGGGTTGTGAATCACTCTATGTGTTCGTGGGTATCGTCATACTATGAGCATCTAGGCTCAGGAACTCAAAATCATCATCTTCGAAGACATGAATATCTTATACATCTTATGAGACCTTAGTGTCTCAGATGTGTCTTAAGATGTATGCATTCCTCTAAGCCTCAACATCTGATCACTTACACAGAACCAAATGCTTTCAGTGTCTCTCTGCTCTAAACACAATACGCATTTCCTGTGGCTACTTTTTAGATTCAAAGATTCCAAGCAAAGTAGAAGACCTCACCATTTGCCTTTATTCCCCATCAGAAAGCATCTCTCTCCATAAATTGAAAGACTTCAAGTCTCGCAGACAGCCTCTGCACCTTCCTCGATCCCTCCATCATTGACCTGTCGGGTTGCAACGTCCTGTAAGGGATCGGCAAATATCTGCTCCACTGTCAGAGTTCACCGAGTGTCTACTATAAGACGGTGAGCCTTGCTCCGGCGGAGTACAGCATCTCAGTGTCACAAACAGGGTCGTCTGATCACCAAGGGAGGGAGGTACGTAGAGAGGACAGGTAGACTTGACTCGAATCAAAGCGTGACCTGGTCTAAGGTTGTCTGTGTGGTAGTGGAAGATGTCAGAAACTTAGGAATTAGCGTAGGAGGAAGAGGCAAGCGTATGGATGGTTTACTGAGGAATATCTGTCAACTTTACATGTGACTAAGGTGGTGGTGACTGTGGCGTCAGCCATGGTAGTTCCTCACTTTGGTTCCTCCACCTCTTCTTCCCCCTACTGCTCCACTTCTTCTTCCCCCTACTGCTCCACTTCTTCTTCCCCCTACTGCTCCACTTCTTCTTCTACCACTTCCTTTCCTTGTTCTTCCTCCTCCTCCTCCTTCTCTCTCCTTTCCTATGCTTTAACATCCTTCTCCTCCTGGGACTGTGATCCGCTAATGAACCATGCCTTGTGTTCGTCTCAGTAGCATCTAGGATTACCTCCCAGCACCCAGCTGCTAAGACCTACTCCTAAGACCCTTGAGATGGCTTCATTGTGTTCATTTTCCGTTGATTATTTTCTTGTCTTGTCTTGAGCGATACACGTCAGCCCCACCTAAAGAAAAATCAAATTATAGGTATTTGTAGGCACACAGACACACACACACACACACCACACACGCACACACACACACACACACACACACACACACACACACACACACACACACACACACACACACACACACAAACACACACACACACACACACACACACACACACACACACACACACACACACACACACACACACACACACACACACATATACTCTCTTTCTCTCTCAGATTCTGAGCCCCTGTAGTATATCATTTCTCCTAAGTGGATTTACCTAATGTGTAATTTTCAAGTCGCTATGAATAATAATCGCTGGAATATGTTTCCTTCCTAAAGAGGTTGATTGCTCGGTGTGTTCGCCTTCCCATCCCTTGAACAAAAGAGCCGAGACAAAGTAGACTACTTACCGCAATTTAGAGACTAATATCTTCACCCACATACGCTCCTGCGGGCTTAGTGAGCAAGAACCCTCCTACAGGGAAATCTACTCACACATGAGAGTAAGCGAGTGTCGTTGTTTGAGAAAAAGACAAAGTGCTCAGCTCCCAGCTGCCACATGCATTCATTGCCTATCAAACATACACACTAAGCTTCTCGCTACCATACGCACTTGTCAACCACACACACTATGCTTCTAGCTACCATACACACCCAGCGCATAGCCACAGTACAGAGTTTCTAGCTGCTATAGACGCTTCCTAGCTATATACACAGTTCCAGATCCCAGCTATCCTACACATACACACACACACACACACGCACACACACACACACACACACACACACACACACACACACACACACACACACACACACACTCACATATACGTAGATGTTTTCGTCTCGGCATTGCACATAAGGTCAGCAATGATACCCAGAACACAACCACACACTTGGACACCCCAGGAGCCACCATGACCCAACACCTGCCAGCGTCAGGGATCATCTTTACTTCACAAACAGACGCTGCCATAAACAAGCTGTTCTCTCGACCTCGGTCACAACTTGTAGTTCCCAAGTAATGGATGAGAGGAGGATGTCCCGTCCGCTCGTTTGACGGTGATAGATGATTTAAGGAAGATACAAACATACAAGGAGAGATGGTCGAGGATTGTGAGAGATGGTTGAGGATTGTGAGAGATGGTCGAGGACTGTGAGAGATGGTCGAGGATTGTGAGAGATGGATGTTCACATATTTCTGTTGACTGTGAAGACGTTATGGTGCTCTACAATGCCCCGACATTACTGGTGCTAACAGAACTCATTCTCTCTCTCATGTTAAAAGTATCTTCGCTTATCTGTCTGGATTTATTCCCTCATCTTTACCTTTGATATTTGTTAATGTAGTTTTCAAAATATATGATTCTGATCTTCAGAGCACTTGCTCTTCTCCAGTGTTCTGATATTCTGAAGATTGTGCAAGTTTAGAAGGAGACGACCCCCTTCAATAAGACAGCACGACCGTAAAGCACGACAGTACGACTTTTAAGCACGACGGTATGACACTTGGTTACGACGGCATGACCTTTAGGTTTTGACCTGGCCTTCAACCTGACCCTTAAGGCCACGCTATCACAAGCAAGGGTCGTACTCTCGTACTCAAGGGTCGTATTGCCGTACTAAAAGGGTCGTCCGTCGTGCTCAAAGGTCGTATCATCGTACTCAAGAGGTTAATTACTGGTTTACGGGTGATGAAAGGCGTGTCTGGTTGAGGCCAGGAGAGGGGTTCCCATCGATGATATGGTCTTGGGAAAGGTTATTATGGCAGGTAATGTGTGTCCTCCGTCCTGCCCCTGAGGGCGGCGCCCCCCGACCTACTGTGTCCCCAGCTGGACACCAACACCTGGACCGTGCCACATACGTAGGTCAGATCAGTGCAACAAGTGTGACTTCTGCTTCCCTCTAGTATACACAAAGGTAAACGTTTGTAAACACAGAACAGACATACACTCACACATATGTAAGAAGATAGACACACACACACACACACACACACACACACACACACACACACACACACACACACACGCACACACATATGAAAAAAGATGATAAGCAAGACAATCAAAAATCGTCTGAATTTATTTTTTGGTTAGATTTGGTCGTGAGGTTTGTAAACAAACCTTCCCTAACGGAAAGCTTCTCGTCCAAACTTACCTTAACTTCACCTACGTCATCTGTCATAACTTTGCTCGTGGTGGTTAGTGTACCTGTTGTAGTAGCTGTAGTGTCGTGTCTTGCCTGGTGTGCAGTGTGTATCAGGGAGAGTGGAACACCACTACAGGCGTCGCATCCGGTTGGCTGGTTGGTTGGTTGTTTGGTTGGTTGGTTAGTTTGTAGGGCTACAGGCCTATCAACTGTCAGGATCATTAAGGGCGTCATCGTTACGTTATAACCAACAGTCGAAGAATCTTCAACACCGTCTTCAGGGATGAAGGACACGTCTAGAGCCAGACTCACTCTCACTGCTTATATTAATCTTGGGTCAGTTCCGGGAGGCCTAAGGAAGGCGATATCTTCCCCAGTCACTCGCTAGTGTCATGGGAAGTTGACAGCGGAGTCAGAGAACTGGCAGTCGTATGACAGGGCTCGTGTCAGACGGACACGACCTGGCAAGTATCACGATTTTGTTCCATTGTATCTATATTTATGGCCCATTCCAGCGGAAAGACTCATTCCACGAGCCAGTGAGGCAAGGCCCTACTGCATGTTCCTCCACATACATCAACATGCACAGGAAAATGCACCTGTAACGACTATTGCAGCGCATGATGGACTGTGCCAATGGCGAATTCACATACTTGAAGGTCTATTTTTCATCGCTGTCAATACAGAGAGAGCGGGCCATTCCGTGTTATACGACGCGCCGCCGCCCGGTTTGACCTGAGGGAACTTTGAGTAATATAACATCATATTACCAACGAGAGATACGAGGGAGGGAGTATATTACCCACGTTCCTCCTGCGTGTCGTAAAGGGTAATTAAGAGGGACAGGAGTGGGGGAAGAGGGTGGGGTGGGGTGGGGGGTCCTCTCAAAATCCTCCCCTCCTGTATCATCACTATTTAAGTTTATAAGCAGAAGAAGGCGTGAAGTAAGAGTTGTCCCTCGTCTGTCCTGACGTTGGATAATGAGCGGGTATGATAAAGAAACAAACAAATACTCGTAGGTAATAAGATGAAGGCAGATCCGTCTGTCTCTGTCCTGTTCTGTCTGTCTACAGTTAGAGAGACAGTCTCGTGTGTTGTTAACTGTCGTTGGGAAGGTACCGTCCGTGGATGTCTTGGTCCATACCTTATATTGGCTGTGATATTATCACCTTTATTCATTCATATCTAACCCAGGATAAATTCCTAGGAAATAATCCAGGAGTTAACCAGGGCCTATTTGAATGCTCCTGCAACCCAAGCTTGCGCTATTTCCAACTGCAGGGGAACGTAGATTTCTTTGGATTGAAGAGTTCTCTGACGGGGCTGATCTTCCTCTAATACAGCCTCGCCTTAGTCACTTTTCACCGGTGATGAAATGTCTTTCTCTCTTTTTATATGTCTGTTTGTTTGTCTGTCTTCCACTTTCACCTGTAATCATGTTGATTGTGGTACAGACACGACTTCACTTCTGTACTCTACTTGTTTCCTTTCAACTTGTACTCAAATCTCTCGCACTCTTTCTCACCCTTTCTCTTCCCCTTTGCTCTAATCCCCTCTATCCCCCCTCTCTGCTCTCCCCTCTCCCAGCTGTAGCCAGTTTCTGGTCTAAATGGAGTGCACAAGGCTGACTACCCTGGTGGAGGAACACCGGGTAATCCCACCGACCACTTCCATGTACTCTCACCTGACGTCTAATTTTAGCAGCCAACGCCACCCTGGGCCAGACGTGTTGGCACCAGAGAAACTGTTCTGTATATCTATATGATACGTGAGACAATACGTAACACACTACCTTACACAGAGAAAATAGTCTTCACGTATAGAAATATCGTGAGAAGAGCTGGCAATGATAATTTTGATATATATATAGAGATGGATAGCTATATAGAAGGGGGTGAGAAGAGAAAGATATATCTTATAGGTTCATTATAGGTAGTGACAAATGATTGAAGAAAATTATATTATTATCATTATTATCATTATTATTATAACTATCATTATTATCATTATCATTATTATCATCATTATCATTATCATTATTGTTATCATTATTATCATCATTATCGTTATTGTTATCACTATTATCATTATCATTCCAGGCCCCAAGTACGTAGGTGCAGCACCAGGAGTGGACTGCACAACACGCAGAACCAGGCCGGTGGTGGGACTCCTGTGTAGTGAGTCGTTCCTGGACGAGACATGTATTCGTCATCGTGAGCTGACGTAGCCTCGCTGAGGATGACTTCCCACTCAGGCAGTAACCACAAGCAGGCGGGGGTCTGGTACAGGACACGCGTAGACAAAGAGAAACATGTTCTGTGAGAGAGATTACCAGACATACAGACATTAGGCTGAGCGACTGAAGCGACTGACATTGTAGAATGAACAGATACAGACAGATCAACAGACAGATTTAAAAAGACAAACGAAAAGAAAGAACTGACTTAAGAGGAAGAGAACATTAAGAACCAACAGACAAACAGACCAGATGAGACATATATATCATGAACATCATTACAGACAGACAATCACACAGACTTGGAACTCTAGTGACACACTTTCTACATACTCACAGCTACAACAGGGAATATAATGACACGAAAATGAACACGTCGGTCAACCTGACATTTCTGATTTGAATATACATGTAAAGGTCCTGCTATAACGAGAACTCTCTCTCTCTCTCTCTCTCTCTCTCTCTATGTATCTATGTATCTATCTACACATACACACACACACACACACACACACACACATATATATATATATATATATATATATATATATATATATATATATATATATATATATATATATATATATATATATATATATATATATATATATATATATATGCAAGACCTTTTCTAGCGGGTAATCAAAGAAATGGCTGTGCAGGTAATGGAAGGTAATCATCATCGTCAGTGTGTCACAAGTTGAGGTAATTTTGTCTTGAGGATCTGAAGCTCAACCCTGGACCCCACCCGGGGGGGGGGGGGTATACACTCCTCTCCTACACTTATGTACTTACCATACACTTGACCTCCTGAACCTGGCTGACCTGATCACACACGACAAGGAGAGAGAGAGAGAGAGAGAGAGAGAGAGAGAGAGAGAGAGAGAGAGAGAGAGAGAGAGAGAGAGAGAGAGAGAGAGAGAGAGAGAGCTGGTACCCCACAGACTGTATCTTGTCAACACATCAGACGCAACACATAAGTTCTCAATTTATGGCAGAAGGAAAGAAATCTATGGCTCTCGCTCAGCGCGGTATGGGAGACGTCGTGTGTAAAGCCACCATGTATCCCACAATATCCAGTAACTCGCCACTCACATCTCAAAATTCCACCCTCAATTTTCCGTCATGGACCATTTGTTTCCCGGGGTTGTCTGTGGGCGTTGACGGGGGCAACCAAACCCGGGGTCTCAAATATATATATATATATATATATATATATATATCATATAGTATATCATGAGGGGTTACGTCACCTGCCCCACAGACTGTTTTCTTGCTGATACTCTGATAATTTGACGAAGAAAACGTGTATCTCCAGTGTTGGCTGGCTGGTGTACAGTGTGACGTCACTGATGATTACTGATCATGTTTAAACTCTTACGTCGACGTTACCATTAGCAAAGTGTTATACATTTATTACTTTATTCGTAAACATAATATATATCAAGAGGGTAAATCATCTACCTGCTAACACCATAATTTCCTTCAGTCTCGAAGTAAAGGAAGAGATGAGAAAATTATATACAATAAAGGTATTTACAGTAGAGGTTCGAGCTGGAGGAGAAGATGCAACACCAGACTGGTTCCTGTGTCGTCTTTAAACAATAAAGTCTTATGGAGAAAAGTTCTCCTGAGATGGATTGATTTTCCTCAATCATGCTTGAAAGGTTTTATATTCATCCTTCCCTCTAATGTTTGTCTTTACTATTCTGGTTTAGAGTGATTTATCTATCATACTATTAAGATATCATCTGACTCCATCTATGTATGCCAGAGGGAGTGCTGGGTGGGAAGTAGCCTTCTACTTTACCATCCCGTCTCCATCTATATATACTACGAATCTAGACAAGTAACCCAGTCCTGCAGTACAAGACCTCGTCATGCACCAGCAGGTCTTCTGTTACTTGTTTTTCCCACGTACGTTCCTGTACTCCCACGTACATCATTGAATCCCATGTACACCACACAAGCTTCAGCTGCGAGTTACGTCCCCCAGGAAGAGTTACATCACCCTGAATAACCTCACATTTAAGAGATCATTTACTTTCCCCCAGGGAAAACTAGGTCACCCACAAGGGCCTCACCACAGGTCACCAACCCTATGATAAAAAGCCCCTCCCACATCCTGCACCGATTCCCAAATCACCCGCTTACATTAGGACTTCCAGACCTTCCATCGCCTTCTTGTGGGCGTCCAGGCGTGCCTCTGGAAAGGCTAGCTGGTCTAGGGGCGGCTCCAGGTGCCCACACATCACTGGAATAGCCTTGGAGGTGGTAGAGGGGGAGGGTGATCAACGTGATACAAGGCTGTTTCAGACACGGTTCCCGCCTACCTTAGGGAAAACTCTGTCTGGACGACCATACCAGAGCGAGACGTTCAGCACATACGGCTGGATACAGGTAGGATATACGGGTATATACGAACAGGATATATGATGGAATATACGGATATATGTGAGCAGGATATATGAGTGGATATACGGTTATATTTTTTTTTTTATATACGATGGGCTATGTACTTGATATAGGTGTTATATCAGACAATATTGGAGAAACATTTACCTTTATATGCGGGCAGAAAATGCAGCCATACATAGACGGGATATACGACTATGAGCACAAATATCATTTATCTACGGTGGATATAAAGATATGTTGACTTGGAACATACGGCAATACACTGGGAATTTGATGGCCGGAATGGGCCATAATATATCAGGGGAAATAAGCCATCATTCAGAGGAGGAACACAGGAATGCAATAGAAGATTATCTGCGAGTGGAACAGAAGATTATCAATAAGCGAAATTGTTATTTCACATGTGAGAAGAGTAGATGTAAATATACAAAAAATATGATAACACAGAATGTATTAGACGAATATACAATGATGATTTATACTGCTGTGTACGAGCGGAATGTATACTGTTACTTAGGAAAATGTAGTCATATGTGAGCGATAGATAACTGTCTGTACGTAGTCGGACCATTAGAGTTACCGAGTCTGTGACCATGACTGTGTCTCACCTGTGTGAGTTCCTGCCAGAATTTTGTAACTCACCAGCGACCCAGGCCATAACTATCATTACGTCTTAGTGTCTGAGTTGCATTCAGAATTTTGCCGCTTTCCTCTCACACGTCTTACCTAACACCTCACTCTTCCCACTCTCATGTTATCAGTGTGAATACCTCGTCAGTTTCGGCAACAATCCTGCGGGCACCAATGGACGACATCACAACTTGCAGCCTCCATGTGGAGAAGGTTTTTAAAATGTGTGAAGTGAGGAAGTGATGCGCGAAGTGAGGGTAAATGATGCGAAGGTGAGGCATCTTATCTGGGAGTTGTGTGGGCCCGTGTGGGCAAGAAGGAAACTCCATGACCAAGGTTTAGTGGGGAAGACGCGTAAGTGAAGAGATACTGAACCATTCCGGGTTATGAAGGGCAGGAGAGAGAGAGAGAGAGAGAGAGAGAGAGAGAGAGAGAGAGAGAGAGAGAGAGAGAGAGAGAGAGAGAGAGAGAGAGAGAGAGAGAGAGAGAGAGAGAGATCTGTCTAATGGTACAATCTAATCATCAGTACTCATAAGCACTCTCCCCCCCCCATACACACACACACACACACACACACACACACTCACGAGTGTAGAGCTTCCTCTTCGCAACGTACAAACAGGAAATTACAAGTTGGTTATTACACAAAAACGTGTGTGTGTGTGTGTGTGTGCGTGTGTGTGTGTGTGTGTGTGTGTGTGTGTGTGTGTGTGTGTGTAACGAGACCTGGGAGTAAGAATATAATCATAAATTCATAAAATATGGCAACCATAACGCTCTTGCAAGCGTAGCTGAACATGTAGCTAATAATACTAAGAGGGAACAGTTTATACGTGAAAATGGCCAGGATACAAAATGGCCAGGATACAAAATGGCCAGGAAACAAAAAACAGAAAACATGTTCTGGCGTTTAAAGAGAATATTAACCTGTGTGCAAATGTAACAGGAAAATAAATCGCCTCATAATTACTCTCTGGGAAAGCGAACACTGAATATGTAAATTGCGTTTGAATTATTGATATTTTAGATTACATCGAGCGATGAAGAACTGAGAGGATTTGATAGATTTTGAGGAACATATAAGAAGAAGGGATACACTTCTCCTTGATCTCTTGGTCTGGTGAATGATATATATACTCCGTGTTCACTTTGCTTCATTGTTTTTCATTTTCATTCGAGACGATGATTCCACTTTACGTTTCAGGATAATGTTATCGAAGAACACACTAGGGAGCAGAGAACCTTGGAAGAAAATATATTTAGATCATGTTCTAAATATTGTTCATTCCTTGAACACTGTGGTATGACCTCTGAACACTACTGTATGACCCATAGGCATTTTGACCTGGCCTTTGACTTGACCATTGAAGGCCAGATCAAAAGCTAGGTCACCACATGCAAGGGTCGTACCGTCGTGCTCAAGGGTCGTACCGTCGTGCTCAAGGGTCGTACCGTCGTGCTCAAGGGTCGTTCCGTCATGCTCAAGGTTATAACCTATAACACAAACCACCGTCATGTAATCATGAGGACAACTACATCTATACAATAATGATATCAGCTCAGGTGAGGTAAACATACAGTGAACTAATTACATCATGAGTTATCACCTGGTATTAATAGAGGTCGTTCCTAGGTAATGACGTGTGACAGGAACTGTACATTTTATGGTCGTTGTAACAGACAGGTTCATTCCCTGTTTCGGTTGGAATGGATGGCTTTTGATTTATAATTACACTGATTCACTGAGAGGTGATTATGTAATCCATGCGAGTAATAGATAATTAATTGCTAATAAAAATTATCATATAATTAGTACATTAACGAATGATCATAGCGGTCATTACATGATCATGTTAGTGTCAACAGATACTAACCTTAGTGAAGTATGTTGAGTGGATGAAGTGATACACTTCTGGAGATCTGCAGGAGGGAAGTTGATCATACTTACCTGTCCATTTTTCTTTCGTCAGAAGTTTGTACTTTGTTGGTATAGAACACCTGACATAGTGGTATGTATGTGTGTGTGTGTGTGTGTGTGTGTGTGTGTGTGTGTGTGTGTGTACAGGATGACCAGCAGTGGTGTTGGTAGGGAAATGTAGGGAGAGTAGGGGTAAAGGTCAGGACCCCTACACTAAGTAATCATGTGGGTGAAGGTAAACAACATCAGCTGACTGTAGGGTCCGTGCAATGTAAACATTACCACGTGGGATCTTGCCTCCCTGCAGCGATGTTTAATATTTTCTGAAACTTGTGTTTATGATCCTCTTCACTTGCTGGTCGACATTATCGTCAACATCATTATTGTTATCACTGCTCCTTTATCATCTTTCTTTCTTTCTTTCTTTTACATCTTCCGCTTCCTCTGAAGTTATTTAACGGGAGGCTTTATCCTCTATAGATGAGACTGAGTGAAGAATAAAGATATTAAAGATATAAACAACGTCTGTTTATAAACATGTATATAGGACTCGTGATTGGCAGCTCAACCAATCTGGCTGGAGATTGAGAGCCAATCAGGAAGGAAAGAGGAGAGGAATGGTGGGTGTCTGATTTTGGTGAATTGTGGATCTGATTATGAATATATTGGCTGTGAATTTCTCTGATACGCCTGTTGTCTAGCGTCCAGGAGGTAGTAAGCTGGGAGATATCTGGAGATAACTGGAGATATCTGGAGATAACTCGAGATATCTGGAGATAACTCGAGATATCTGGAGATATCTCAGCTCTTTTAGGAGGACAAGAGGAGGATTAAGTTCTGTTGTTGTTGTATTACTGAGTTAGGTTTGGTATGGAATCTCTGAATGGCTGCGCAGGATCCTTGTGAGTAACTGGAGAGAGAGAGAGAGAGAGAGAGAGAGAGAGAGAGAGAGAGAGAGAGAGAGAGAGAGAGAGAGAGAGAGAGAGAGAGAGAGAGAGAGAGAGAGAGAGAGAGAGAGAGAGAGAGAGAGAGAGAGAGAGAGCTGCAGAGTGCGAGCAGAATATGCTGTTAGTGTTTCCCTCACACCACAAAGCTTCGTGTAATTACCACAGTACTTCGTATTATTCATTAATGAATTTCCAAATATAGATCGAAACGACTTCTCTCCACCAGTTATCTCCTGATGTACCCTTCTCTCCAATCTCTCCCCACGCTCCCTCCTTAGCTGACTCCACCACTCCACTACTCCCTCACTCGTTACATCCAATCCTTCACTGCTCCCTCTCTCCCTCATTATCTCATAACCTATATCACTTTCTCCCTCACTGCCCTAACGTTCTACCATTCCCTTGCTCCCCGCCTCCAACACTCCACCTCTGTCTCCATCTTGGTTTCTAAACTTCACGTGGTTTCCAGACTTCTGAAAACGTCTTAGTAACTTGCATGTCGGGTCTCAGGGGTGATGGACGGGCCAGCGGCAGACTGACTGTCAATCTAGAGTGTGTGGGACCTTGACTGAGCAGCCTGGTGCATCGCCCCGTCCTGGGCACGGCTGGCCTGGGGCGCGCGTGTCTACAGCTAATGTTGGGTGCTGGCCATCCCCCTCAGCTGATTAGTAGTTTATGATGTAGGTGGAGATGTGGGGGTTAGGGGCGGGGCGGGGGGGAATATAGGTGATGAAACACTTATATTTTTGTTATATATTCATTAAAATCATGACTGGTAGACAAGCGTTTGATGCTTCTGTATGTTTATGTATTGAAATATATACAGACTTCCTATCTTATATATGCACATGTGTACGTGTGTATCTGCGTGTGTTTGTCTATACGAAAATTGATGTATCACAGACATGTTTCTGTGGGTACTGTCATGCTGGGTGGTGGGCCTGTAGCACCCAGGGAGTAAGTCCTTCCATTTTATGCTGATATTCGATCACTCCTCATTAGCATGCTGGTAAGCTTCGTCCACAGAGTTCAAGTCTTGTATAAAGGCTTTACCAACCAAAAGTTCTAATACGGTGGATCCGATGCCCACTATTTTACAAAGAAAATATGATATACTATATCATAATGTATATTATGTTATATAATGTTACAATGTATTTTATTATTTACAAACAAGGCAAAGTACGGATGGAAGTGCAAAAAGTGGGCTAGAAAGAGTAGGGATGACACAGTTAAATAGGGGTCATCCTTGATGACTTCTGATTGCCTAAGAAATTAGTTGTGTTTCACCAAGTGAACCTCCTGCCCACACTGACGATACCATCAGATGAGGGAGTTACTGGTGAAGACATCTGTGGGAACGTTCATTTGTACAACCTGTAGATAATGTTTGCTTGTATGTCAAACCATTACAAGTTTAAAGCATGTACAAACTACGACGACGATGAGTTTACATTGAATGACTGTGAACGTTCGAGCTATTGTACATGGCCATATCTAGGCAGGGATTACAACTAGGGTATAACATATCTACTGTTCCACCATCCTTTAATATAACAAAAAAAGATTCTTTGACAACCGAAAGTAACGAAAGCTTCATCCTCATTCATTTTAGCACCTCCATACTTACATCATCTTACTTTTATGGAACATTCTTTATTTCTTGTTGCTGCTAGTCTCATGTATATCATGTATCACCAGTGAAGGAAAAAGGGAAATAGGAAAATAGAGTAAAAGGTGAAGGATATATTCTAGGCTACCGCAGCTGGCTACTCGCTCGTCTTGCTCGGCTGATCACCCACTCGCCTTCCCCAGCTGACCACCCGGTCGCCTTCCCCAGCTGACCACCCGCTCACCAGACCGTGGCTATAGACAGTCTCAAAGTTCCAACCATGATTGTTGAAGGGTGAAAAAGAAGTAGCAAAAATCACATCTCCTTGGTATGAGCTGTTGATTTGTGAATTTCTTTTCCGATACTATTGATTGTAGCGTAGCCTTGAAGCTGCAGGAGTCCCAGAGGGTTGATTAATCTAAAAGAATATAAGAGTTTGCGGACTCCATCTGCAAAATGACAGCCCAGTGAGAAAAGTTAATTTTAACCGGGTTGCATCATGGTCAGTGGGCGGAAGAGAGCGTAGAGTCGTCAAGGAGGTTGATACCCTAAATGGGTTCAACTTGCACTGCTCCCACATCAAGCACATCCTCGATGCTTCGCAGCTGCAACAGTCTCAATATAGGTAGCCTGCATAATACAGCGATGACTGTATGTATACAGTCAACTTGTATGTATGATTGTTTCTTAATTATTGTGATAATTCAACAAAATAGAAAGAATTTCTCACATCATATATCATTATATTATCGTATAGTCTGCTTATGTTACAAATAAAAGGTGTAACTCATTCCTGTTTTCCTAACCAACATTTTTACCCTTGATGTACATAATCCTACATCATCATCAGCACTAACCATTATAATAACTTTTTGCATTACGAACATAATACAACATCCTTTATAACAACCAGTATTCTAGCTTTAGTGAACATCATCTAATACTGTAACTTTATCTTCACCCAGTGTTATAGAAAGTTATTGATTACTGACGAATATAGCACCATTCTCCTCCGACTGCCCAAATCATGCACCATCCTGTACAGTCAGCTTCCAATATTATATTTTGTTCTCATCCGCCATAATGGTTCCACATTCCCCCCAGTAACCAACATAATATGTGGTGGTCCCAGGCAATACCCGCAACAAATATTTTCTAATTTTTTTGCTAAAAGTATTTATACTTTTCTTGTAACTTTCCTTGGGTACTTGGCACGCGAACCCTCGCCACCAGCTGCGCGCTACCACACACAACCGCACTATCACGCCCTACCAACTCTACCACACTTCCACACCTTACCACACCCTACCGCACTCTACCACACCCTACCACAATATCTTAACTAATCATGCTCTCACACAACATCACACCTTATAAAATTCTGCCACAACCTACCATCCACTACCCACCCTGCCACACCCTACTACACCCATCTACACTCTAAGACACTCTACCGCACCCTACCACAATCTACTACACTCTACCATGGACCGTCAACGTTTCCAGACTCAGCTTAAGTCTAACAACTTTACCAACAGGCGCTGCTGGGATTTTCGAAGCAATTTTCATCAAATCATAAAATTCTTTCATTACGTACACTGACGTCGTACACTCACACAGTGTGTACGTCTCTGTGAGACTCGTGTGAGTCTGAGTTCTCACATGACTTCATATTGGTATACCGGCTAACTTAACACACCTACAACTCAAAATTCAGGGTTTGATTCCAGCACCGGGGAGAGATGGCGCGATTTATCTCTCATGCTGGACGTAGAGATGACTCTAGAGATAGAAGAGATATTATATTCACTCTGGCATCCCACGTTGTCCTACACAGGTCGTACTAATCTTGACCTCAGGAATCTTTATCACACAGGAGGTACATTGACCGGTTAAGAACTATATTCGATCTACGGTTGAGGACCGAATAACTTGACTTTGTCCTTGACCTTTGACCTCTTAAATATCCAATTAACAACGAGCAAGAAGTTCAGTGACGAACTATTTTCGGACTTAAGGCTAGAGGGATGGTTTTGACCGAAGTGCTATTCATTCTTACCTTGACCTTTGACCTCCACAAGGTCCAACCTACAAATTTCATGGATGCGCCTCTGCCATTTTGGAGGGGAGACTGCAGCAGTCCAGATTTTGAGTGAGGCCTGACGAGCAGACGAACAATTGGACGAATGATCGGACGAACTGACAGTAAGGAGATGCCCTGCGAACGATGAGAAGTGTACGTACGCACGAATGAGGTCGTCCAGACCAACGAACGAATGAGTGGACGAATGGACATGTGGATAGATAAATGGGCACACGAATGGACGAATGACCATGAGAACAGACGAGTGGATACAGAAACAGACAAAATAAAAAGACCAACTGTTGACCAAGGAACACCTGGACCTAGCAGACAAGACAGCCTGAACCATGGCCAGATGAAAGATAATACAGAAGTGTTGTTCTTTATCTTCGCTTTCTTCCTCTTTTTCTTCTTCTTTATCTTCTCTTTCTTCCTCTTCTTCTTCTTCTTTATCTTCTCTTTTTCTCTTCTTCTTTTTAATCTTCTCTTTCTTTCCTTTCTTCTTCTTTATCTTTCCCTTCTTCCTCCTCTTCTTCTTTATCCATTTTCTTAATGTTTTATCTAAGATCTGGTTGTATTGAGGATTTTTCCAAGACTAAATCTTTCGAGTGAAGTAATAAAAGCAAGCAATGATGATCAGAGACCAAACCTATATGGTTATGTTATTCAGAGAAAGAGGTTTTCATTACTAGGCGTCCCATAGGATATAGGAATCATGTGTTTGTTGACAGTAGGTTGAAGATGGATACAGATCTCTCAGTATATCATTAATATGACGACAGCAACTCACTGTCTGCCCACCTCGGTGATTCATAACGCTGTAACCACACTGGCCTCTGCAATAATACTGACCTCTGTGTTCTCGTAGCCTAAGGCTGAACTGTAGTTTGTCGGAGTCGAGATGGACACGGACTTGTGGCCACCTTGATTAATGGCGATGGTTATGTACCTTGAGAGGGAGGCTGGCTAGTTCCTGGTGTGGTCTGGGTTCCCACACGTTCTCTCTCTCTCTCTCTCTCTCTCTCTCTCTCTCTCTCTCTCTCTCTCTCTCTCTCTCTCTCTCTCTCTCTCTCTCTCTTCTCTCTCTCTCTCTCTCTCTCTCTCTCTCTCAATTCTACCTCCAGTTGCTAATGGACAAGTATAAAACAAGGGCATCACCTATATACACTTGTGTCTGCTCCATGGATTTTGTTTTTGTTTGTTGTTTGTTTGACCCAGTGAGGATCAGTTTACCAGTTTACATATCTAAGTATTGTTTGTCAAAGTTCTACCGGACTCCGCGTGCTCGAGGTTACACTACTAGTGAAAGGTCACTCTTGGTGATGCTGTATCATTAGATGTACAGCCTCGTCCGAGAACTTCTTTTTCCAACGGTGGTTCACATTTCCCTGCTACTGGAAGTAACGCAATTTTGGGTTATGGGAGCATCCGAAAAGACATCCTGGGTAACACCAGTACACTTTCTTAGAAACTGGAGTTGTGGTAACCTAGATGAACACTGATCGTCCAAACATATATGCACAGACTCCTTTAACATTCTAACTCTCTTAACCAGAGAAACATGCGATATTCTGCTCATCAGAAGAACAGTTCGTGGCCCAACCGTCGAGAGGAAAGGTTTAGTCAGTGTGTGGTGTGCAGGATGTGAGGGAAAGGTTTGCAGATAAATGGCTTATCTTGTTCGGTGTAGGTCATGAGGGTAGGTAACTGGGTCAGAGAGGTACTGCAGAATCATCGAGGAGAGAGAGAAAGAGAGAGAGAGAGAGAGAGAGAGAGAGAGAGAGAGAGAGAGAGAGAGAGAGAGAGAGAGAGAGAGAGAGAGAGAGAGAGAGAGAGAGAGAGAGAGAGAGAGAGAGAGAGAGAGAGAGAGAGAGAGAGAGAGAGAGAGAGAGAGAGAGAGAGAATGTAGATCCATAAAACTCTACGGAGTTGTCAAGACTTGTTTCATTCGCTCTCCGCGGGATGTGATAGGGACTTGACCTTTCGACCTTGGTCTGTCGACCTTTGACCTTTTATTGAAGGAGAAAAAAATACTGTTTCCAGAAATTCCTATTTGAAGCTTATCTGGGACGTCCACAGACGACAGGTGAAGCTCTTATCAGTTAAGAGAAGATAAGGGAGGAGGAAAGAAGTGAAATAATGAGTAGAGGCCACTGAAACGCAACAGTTCCTTACTCATAAGTGAAGTATTCGTAGACGGTCAGAGAGAGAGAGAGAGAGAGAGAGAGAGAGAGAGAGAGAGAGAGAGAGAGAGAGAGAGAGAGAGAGAGAGAGAGAGAGAGAGAGAGAGAGAGAGAGAGAGAGAGAGAGAGAGAGAGATGCACCTCCGCCAACAGCAATTTGAGAGCAACCCATTCCGCAAACGATAATGCTAGACCAGCCCGGCCACTACTTGTCTTCTGTACGAGTTCTATACGAGTTCAATGACCTGAGTCAGGAGGGAGGAAAAGAGAGGGAGAGGAGAAGGAGAGAGGAGGGAGCGTGGAGAGGAGAGAAGAGGTAGGAAGGAAAAGGGAGATGATATATTGCCGTGTGTAGTAAGGGTGCTGCTCTGGTTGTGGGAGAGTTATAGGGTGTAATGGGAGAGAGAGAGAGAGAGAGAGAGAGAGAGAGAGAGAGAGAGAGAGAGAGAGAGAGAGAGAGAGAGAGAGAGAGAGAGAGAGAGAGAGAGAGAGAGAGAGAGAGAGAGAGAGAGAGAGAGAGAGAGAGAGAGAGAGAGAGAGAGAGAGAGAGAGAGAGAGAGAGAGAGAGAGAGAGAGAGAGAGAGAGAGAGAGAGAGAGAGAGAGAGAGAGAGGTCTTGCATTCTGGGAACGGAGTCTTGTTGCGTGTTCGGTGTTGTAGTGGAACTGGTCAGTAATGTAGCGGGATTGGTCGTCGTTGTAGTTGACTGGTTGTAGTTTCAGCGGATTAGCTGGTGTTGTAGTAGGTGTGGGGGAGTGAAGAAGGATATATGCGGATGTCTGATAACAGAGGAAGTTCTTGTATTTGGGATTACGAGTGATTTAGTACAGTAACCGTGAGATCTGTTGTTGCACTGGACGTTAGCGGGCATTGTAGTGCAGATGTGGGGATTGTGAGGTTGTACAGTGAGGGGAACGAGTACACAGGTGAGAGGGTACGACACAATGATATGGAGTAATGGAGAATATTCTCCTATGGGTCTACATCCTCTCTTGCTCTGTTATGTTCTCTCCACGTAACATCCCTATCCTGTATGTTAACCTCTCACACCTGAACTTGGCAACTGCTAATCATACACCGACACACATGTAATCAAGCATCGTCTCAAGCCCTTCATCCTTCAGCATCAATGGCCCACCTTCCCTTACTTAACCATCTGTGTCATCCTCCAGGTCTGAACTCACACCCAAGGACCCAGCCCACACCAAGGTCTCACTACCTCTCATTCTTGTCTCACACAAACCTATCATGTCTAATTTTTCTTATCTTGAAATATCTCCAGATTCACCTCATATTCAGTATCTGCGTTCCACTCACTGACACGGGGGTGTTTGCAGGCACACATCTCTCCTCCCTGGCCACAAGCACCTAAATTTGAGAATATTCTCAGGTTTGGAAACCCCAGCCCTGCAGGCTGCGGTCTTCAGCCCCAACCTTGCAGGCTAACAGGAATAGCAAGGACGCCCAGCTCCCTGATGCAGGCTTGCTGCACAGATGACCATTGTGCTTGGGTAAAAATACATAAATGAAAATGATAAACTAAAGTGGCGTAAGAATATGAAGGGTAAGTTGAATCATGGAATGCTCAAGTGAGATGATAGACAGATGTTTAATGAATAAAGGCAAGAGAGAGAGAGAGAGAGAGAGAGAGAGAGAGAGAGAGAGAGAGAGAGAGAGAGAGAGAGAGAGAGAGAGAGAGAGAGAGAGAGAGAGAGAGAGAGAGAGAGAGAGAGAGAGAGAGAGAGAGACGACGACGACGAGAAGGACTAGATAGAGAATATAAAGTGAAAATAATATGCAATGATAACAGAAAAAGAGAATATGAGAGGAATGATAGAAGGGCCAAAGCAATTTCAAGCCTGAACTTCGTCCATTTTGCTTTCTGAATGCAGGGGAAAGCAGCCGGCGTTCAGGGAGAACGAATTACACCATCGCATTCATGTCTGAGATGTTTGGACGCAGCCAAGCGGAGGAGAGATAGTGGAGCTGTAGAGATGATAAGAGACGATTAGTTGAGATATTGAGGATTCAGTATGAGAAGACAGGATGAGGAGAGATTCCAGGAAGAGAAGGAGAGGAGGGAATGAACGCAGAGATAAGATGTTGAGGTGAGGAGTAAAGTGAGATGCTGAGCTAAGAGATAAGAAGCTACGTTGAGAATGTAAGATAAGATGGTGAGACAAGAGGCTGAATTAAAACCCTAAGATGAGGTACTGATGGGAGATACTGCAAAAGTAACCTGGAGATATAATGATAAGAACGAGGTAGAGGTGTGATCAAACCTGATTGCCCCACCCACCTGTGCTCTGTATGTTGCTGGATTGGATGGCTACCAGGTGCCAAAGTTCACTGAACCAGACCCCTTGACCATAGGTCAAACATTTAGAGTACAAAGTATCTGTGATCTCACACACCAACAAAACTAATATCTAAAGCTATCCAGGGAATCCACATGATGAACTATCTAAAATCTATATTGCCAGGGAAAACTAATTTGCATATTTGAAACATAACGTTCTATAAATGAACTCTGCTCAGGTTTCGTTCTGTGTTATTGAAGTTTGAGCTAGTCCTAACTCGTGTGTGTGTGTGTGTGTGTGTGTGTGTGTGTGTGTGTGTGTGTGTGTGTGTGTGTGTGTGTGTGTAATTCCAGTACTGTACCGGGGCGATAATTACACTCACGGGTCTTCATTATTTACTTTTTCTCCATCACTGAATATTTTTTTGAGTTTTTGTTTGCTGTCCACTTTTGTTCCCCGTTGCCAGTGATGATAACTACATCATGCCACAGATGATGTAGACCAGATGGTGGTCTGGCAACACTGGCTCATAGTGGGTTAAGGAGGCGTCCGTAGACAGTGAGAGTCTTCAACCTCCCCCATATGGCCGACCTGGTCTCCTGGATCATTAATTTGTATGGCAATTCTAGTCCAATTAAGACACTTTAATTATCCAGGTATAGTATTAATTGTTCTGGATTATCATCGTAATATCAATTCTTTATGGAATATTCTGCTGGAAGTTCTGTGTCTAGTGAGAATTATGTGTTTCAATCGGTTGTCACAAAGTAATGAATATCTAGATCCAGAAGTTATGGGAATTGATGGTGCAAATGACTGTGTTTATCTCTCTCAGGCTCCCTCAATTTCTCTCATAACCAGAATCAATGTCTTGTGTAAAATTCCAATACATCTTCCCACCAACACCATTGTTAATTCGCCGCATGAGCTCCGGTATTGGAAATAAATCTGTATTTAGACTTTCCTGTGTTCATGACGAAAAGTTGGTCAAATGAGCATTTATCGGCCGACAGTTAAGCGAGAGTTATTGTCTCCCACTCACTCAAATGAGTATCTCTTTTTTCTTTTTTCCATTAGTCAAATGAATTTTTGCATCTTCTTAAAGTAAATGTGTCTTTTGTTTTTTCATTTTGGTCAAGCAAAATTATGTATTTCTAGCATATTTTATTCAAGGTAACACTATCTATTTCTAGTATATTGTTACTCATAGTAATACTGTAAATTTCGAGCATATTGTCACTCATAGTAACACTATCATAGTAACACTATCATTTGCCATAATCTTTCATTTTCAGTTGAAATGAGTTTCTTTGTTCTTCATATTGAGCTAACGTCTGTGAAATTTCTGAAATAGAAGGTATGATTATTGTTTTCAATCTTTGAATAGACAGGGTTTCTAGCCCTTATTCTGGTCGGGTAAGAAGCAATATAGTTTCTGATCTCAGTAAGTTGTATAAACTGGCGTATCTATACAAGATGGAGTTCTTGAAGTAAACAGAATGTCGATGAATTTCATGGTAGTTATCATGAATTATCTGAGACAACCCAGAACTAGTGTTCACTCAGAATAACATTATTACTGATAAGATCCATGTATGGCTTACCCAGTACCTTGATGATTACTGATACCCAGTACCTTGATGATTACTGATCAGATAAGATGAAGATTGGATTTTTATTTGTATAGTAATGATAAGGGAAAGTTAAGTAATTTTGCGCTTTAATCTTACTCTCATTAAGCCACAAATACTTGTGATAAGTGCACTTAATGTACCACTTGTACTTATTTTGCTTCAATTGGTCGTCTGCAAGTATGGAAGTGTCCAGGGCTGAAACTTTAAGAGTAAGTACGATAAGGACAATATTGAAAAATATAATTTGTTGGTTGGTTGGGCTTTAGGTGTACCATCAACCAGGGTCATTATAGTCGTCACTGTAAAGTTAGTACATCAACCAACATAAACATCTTGAACACCTTCTTCAGGTGTTGAGAATAATCATAACACCACGTGCACTCGCACTATACATGTGGCTCTTCTAGAAATACATAATCTGCATTTGAATTAATCATTGTATTGCTGTATAAAAGACTAAATTGAGAAATCAGTACACACACACACACACACACACACACACACACACACACACACACACACACACACACACACACTATAGCAGGACCCTCATATATTTACTGCCTCCCCTGCAAGCCCATGTCAACCCCAGAATTCAGTGCCTGAACCTTCTATATTCAAAGGCTTCAGGGCACCTTCTCCACCACGGGGCAACAGAGTGATAAACGACCACTTAAATCCAACACTCATCCAGCCAGTAAAGATGATCCTTCAGTTCTTCTTACATAGATATCATAATCCCTTGCGTCAAGAGGGCAGTAACTCTTACCTCCAGATCTCTGGTAAACCTAACCCTTGGGTGCAGGTAGAACTGAGACCATACCGTCTCCCTGCACACCATCCTCGTCTCCAGGTCAAGATGCATCACAACAACAGGCAAACATATCATTCACAGGTTACTATTCTTTATTCTCCAATTTCATTAACTTACGATTTCCGACAACGGAAAACTTCCTTCCCTGAGCGACGGTGACACGTAAGATTAAATGTTTAGGAAGTGGTACCAAAATAGACCACAGGATGAACGACTGGGTAATAACAGCAGACAACGAGAAGTATTGAGAGTGAAAATACTTCAAAGATATGAAGTAAATATGGCCATGTGGGGCAGAGGAAGAGGAGGTGAGTGAACAGCCCTCAGTGTGGGTGTTGTGGTGAGCCTCACTCGATGCTCTTCTGTTACAGGATGATGACATTGTAACATTATCATCGCGACAAAAGGACCACTCAGCACGATGGCACGACCCTTAAGTACGACGTTACGACCCTCGAACACAGTGGTACGGCCCTTAAGCACGATGGTATGACCCTTCAGCATCACCTTGCTAACAATTAAGCACGAAGATGCGATCCCTGAGCAGACCAATAGACCTTTGGATGAGATCCCGCAACTTTTGACCTGACCTTAATGGAACTTCGTCAATGGTTGAGAGGACACAGACCCTGTACGGTGATTATCAACTGCTTCACTACACTACATATTAGATGTGGATGTCAGGACACTAACCTTCCCTCAGTATGACTCACGCTTTCTGAATCACAGTTGTTTGAGGGACAGACGTAAGGAAACAGAGTGAAAATTAGTAGCGTAATGGCACACTTTCCTTCCGGAATAGATATGGAATTTTTGACCGAAAGTTGCATAAAAGTTTCAATGGCCTTGAATGAGACAATGTGAGCATCAGGTCACGGTATTGCTGGTGTGTTTGTCACACTCGAGTGAGGTGGAGAGAGAGGATATATTTCTGTCTTTTCTTCATGTCTTTTTTCGAGTCTTTGATGTACTTAATACTATAGAAAGATAGGCTCTCTCTCTCTCTCTCTCTCTCTCTCTCTCTCTCTCTCTCTCTCTCTCTCTCTCTCTCTCTCTCTCTCTCTCTCTCTCTCTCTCTCCCTCTAACAGGATCAATATTCTCCAGAAAATCTCGGTTCTTCTCCCCTGGAGCGTCGGTTCGCATATCTCATTTCTGGTATTATAGGCCAATTTGCATATATTGCCACTCATGGGTAAAACTGGTTTGAATAAGGATCTATCGGTGCACAGGCAACCGTGACTACTTTTTCTTTTTCCTCACTTAGTGAAATGAGACTCCCAATCTTTATTCATTAGTCAAATGAACCTCTATATTCTTATTCTTCCTTCAAGCAAGATACACTATCCTTACCATCAACTTACATGAGGATATGTATGTCTAAGACACAGGCAAGCAAAATTCTTTCATGGTATTAATAGTGTGTGATCATCTTGAACAATATGTAATTCCAGCCAGCCTTGTCTGGCCAGGGATAAGGTGAGGCCTCTGGGCAGCAGGCCTGGTGGAGTAGAAAACCAGATAACATGAAACTTGATGGTCTAAGACGAGGCTACCGACTGGAGGACAGTAATAGCATCCTACACTCCAGATCTATATATGTGGTTAGAGGGAGTAAAGCAGGAGACTCCCTCCCACCTACCACTCCCACCGACATATAAATGGAGGCAATATAATATAGCAGACGGTTCCTCCCCGCCCCCCACTCCTTCCGGAATATTGATGGAGACATGACAGTAAAGACGATTGCTTTAAAACCTCTAGCTGGTGACAAGTTTTTTTTTTTTCACATTTCACTTATAATCTCACTGAAGACGAAGGTCTGACTCGCTGTTACGTCCATTTAACGATCAAACTCTTGAGCAAGTCAAAGAGGAGACATGGTCAGATGGAGACCAAGAGGAGACATGGTCAGATGGAGATCAAGAGGAGACATGGTCAGATGGAGACTAGGAGCTTCAAGGTTCAGTCGTATCGCCTACATTCTTTCTTTTCTTCATAAGCGATCCTCTTTCTTCAACCTCTGTCCTCACTCACTTTCCCCCCTCATCTTCACGCCGACCACTCGTTCAACTCCTCCTGGTGAGGCTTTTCAGTCTTTCAAAGGTGCCACATGAAGACTGGGTGGAGAGAGAGACGCACTTGTGTCACAGATTTGTTTAGACGAGAGAAATTCCTGCAAGCCCTGCGTCTGAGTGTCAGATCTGCCCATAAAGGATTTATGATTTCTCTTCAGGTGGAGAGATTCCTCCAAGAACGGATGATCTCTCTCCAAAGAGTGAGTTTACAGAGACATCATCCTCTATTGGATGTGTTTGTACGGAAAGTCACCCAACAAAGGATGTGTTGGAGAGAGAGAGGCCATCCTTCAAAGGCTTGTTTAAGAGAGCTCATCCTCCAAAGAATGTGTTCAAGAGGAAACTCACCCTTCAAAAGGTGCTGCTTGGAGGAAGACGAATGACAAGAGGGAAAGATATGAGTAGTAAGCAGTATGGTGTGGTCTCGATCATACTACCGTACGTTTGCTTCTTGTGTCTCAGTATCAGTATTTGCTGTTATAAGCCTTTATTCCTACTGTGGACAATACCTATCCTATATTCATTTCCTTTATTGGAAACACTTTTTTCATCTTTACTTTGTCTATGGACAACACTTCTCTCTTTATTCCCTCCGTGGGCCAGACTTTCCCATTTCTATTCCATCCATGGCCCACTCTTTTTCATCTTTACTCTTTCAATAGGCAACGCTTATTCCATATTCATTTCCTCCATGGGCAATAATCCCCCGCCTTTATTCTCTCAATGGAAATAATTCTTCCAACTTTATTTCCTTCATGAGCAAAATTTTTCCATCAATAGTTCCCTCATGGTCAACACGCAGCTCAACACTGTATCAGTCAGCCAGTACTGAGGGGACGACCGCTCGTCTACCTCCAGCACCAAGGAACTCGTAGGTTCAGCGTTTACTAAACTTGATCATACATTTCCTCGTGTCTGGCCGGCGGGCCATCGTACCTGACGTCAACCACAGTTTCGTCTGACGTGATCTCAATCATGGACATCTTTACGACCAGATGATGACTGCTACACCTCGTCTGCACAGCCATCCCTCCATGATGTGGCAAACAGTTTGACTATGTTGTCTGTTACATCACCCATGATACACCAAGCACAAGAGATTGTTTATATCTATCAACAACAGAACAGCAGTAATATTAAACGTGTTCGACTGTTGGCTTCCCACTGAAGTGGAAACTGAATATTACTGACTGGAAGAGATTTAGTCACGTGATCGTTTCCTGCTCTCAGACCTGACCATTATCTCTTCAACTGTGAAAGATAACAAAACTGAACAGCTGACGCCTTGGAAAATGTTCTTTTTATTCCACTTATCTATTCATTCATGTTATTTGTTTACTCAGGAAAATGTCATTTTCTTTTTATTGAAATGCCGGAAACTGTCCGAGAAAATGTCTGAAAAACGGATCATTTCAGGTGTGATCACGTAACTTGGCAACGCTGTTCCCTATTGACCTCCTCGTTTATATTCAAATGTAAACATTGTGTGTTGTCCCACGTGCAGGAGAGAGGCACACGATGTGACCTGAGGAAAACTCTGCGGACATGATAATATATATAGTCCCCCATGTGAACACTGTCGCCAAAGGCTTCGATCAGTGTTCTTTCTTTTCACTATATTTAGGAAGTTGTGAGTTCAACCTGACATATCCAATATCTTTCTTGATAGGTGAGAACTTCGCACTCTGTATCTATAATCATTATTTGTATAAATAACTCAACATTGTACACTGTTCACTGTAGTGACAGCTTCCTTCGTTGTATTATCCTCACGTCATCATCCGAAATTGTTGACAGTAGATCCTGAAATACTAAAACACATCAAACAAATAGGTATCGTCACATCCTGCATACAGCTGCACAGACGACCTCACTGTTTACTTCTTACATCCTGGGACTTGGTTCTGGACTGACTGGGAGGGATGTACCTTGTGTAGCCGCCTGGGGGTAGGACGGGTGCAGTGGTTGGGCTGCAAGGTGAGGTCACTGTGAGTTGCCTTGTGGGAGGACAGTAATCATTGTACAGTCTCAATGTTCCGTGTACACCAGTGGTATGTAGGTCGAGATGGGTGTTACCTGACTGTTCGTTTAAGTAAATCGCTTCCACAATTTCAAGATGGTTGATATCTATGCGATGTTTGAGAATCTATGTATTCTCTGCTATCTGCTATCTCGGTCAGGGTTGTGTTGTAAACACTGTCCATATATGTTTTCAACGCCCCATGTTGTAGCTACAAGTTCGCCCGTCTTGTTATACTTGTAGAAGTCACACGAATGTAATTCATAAGAGGTTCCAATACACAACCTTCATTATTACAGGTGGGATAGTAAACTACAGTGGCGGCTCTTACATGGTTTGGTAGCTTGAGTGAGATTGCTCCTCGTCAGAAGGTTATCAGCTTTAAGGATCTTGTGGTACACTTTGATGTTTCATTTCTATTCTGGTTTGTGACATTTGATGTCTTTGCCTGAGTTCGCCTGTCAGTATCCTCTGGTGTGTCTACAGGCAAGACTCATGTGAGGTTGACAGCAGCTTCTGGTGATGCTGTTTGCTAGTCTTTGACAGGCATAGTTTAACTTCGTCATGACGAAGCTATTTAAGTAACCATTGTTGATAAGTACGTTTCTCATTATCATAACTTCCTGGGTCATTCAAGACATGAAACTCATGTACTGATTCTATTTCTCTATCAGCAGAACTCTGTGGATTTTGTTATGAAGCGCAACAACGATGTATATATAAAGAACAGCTCTAAACAAAGTCCTTTTGAGTGTGGCCAGCACTGATAACAGAGTTCTCGCTGTACAAGAAAACAGAAATATATGTATTTGTAAATCTTGTTCATGAAATATTTTTTTGGCATCATAGAGGGATGACCTATATTTGTATCAGTCACTTAAGTGTGGAAGTCTTTCACTTGTAAGCATGAAAGCGTTTTTATTGGCAAGTTTAATATCTCATATGTGTCATGCTGGTCTTCTGGCGACAGATGCATGTGTCCTCACACATCATGTGTCCAGAATCGTAGATTAAAAGAACCCACGTGTGAGCACATTGCATTTTATACTTCATCCATTATAGTCTTTCTGTTTGAAATATCGCTGTTGGTTCCTGAATTACCCCATCAATCTCGATTCACAATTCAAAAACGCAGTAATCAACGTTTTTCAAACCTCGTCATGGGGGCTGTCGGACATTTGCCCGTCCGTCAGAGCAAGTGGGAATTCATAGTTGATCATCTAGTATGACCAGGTTTTATTTGTGCTAGACGCTAGATTCCAGACCAAGGAAAAGGGTGAGGAAAACTCCGAGATGGTGTCAATGGTTTCATATGAACTCTCAATAATGTTTCCATCAATGTCCTCCTTGATACCCTGGCTCAGTAATGTGTTGCAGTTCATAGGTAAGATATCTTACATACTGAAGTATGGAAATAGATTTCTCGAATCATTATTACAAAAGTAAATGAATTTCTGTAGGATTAAGAAAATAGTCTTTCATTCCATTACTTTCATCACTGCGTTCTTGTTCTTTGAACATTGTTAATATAGTCATTAAATGTAATTCTCTCTCTCTCTCTCTCTCCCTCTCTCTCTCTCTCTCTCTCTCTCTCTCTCTCTCTCTCTCTCTCTCTCTCTCTCTCTCTCTCTCTCATCAAATTGTTCATCTATCTATCTCTTCAGTCACTGCCCTCTAAAAAAATCCAAAACTATATTCCGTTACAGATAGAGTTCGGATACTCCACATCAGTCCTGGGGAGGAATTAGAATCAGAATGTTTTCCACGTCTCTGGTTATAGATACTTGGCACAATAGCCCCATCAAGACACAGTCAAGCTAGAGTCCCCTTGATTGCCTCATTCATACAGGAATCTACATTTGGCTTCATCACTCACATATCTACACTGTCCTCCTAACTTTAGCAAAAATATGATTTTTTTTCTCTTTACTTCTGTGTAAGTGTCAGTGTTATGTATTGCTTATGAGGGAATATATGATAAGTCTTCAGTGTCGGCCAGTCGAGGATCTGCAACCACCTTAGCGTTTAAACAGTTTACACATACGTAAATGTAACGTGTCATTCTGCCCGAGCATTGTACGGTCGTGTTCAAGGGTCGTGCCGTCATGCTAAGAGCTTCAGCTTCAACGTTTAACAGGTAAACAATTTCTATTTGGTTCGCGAGAATATGTACAGGTATTTACCCCCCCCCCCCCACCTCCCCCTTTTTTGTTGGGTATATATATATGTGTGTGTGTGTGTGTGTGTGTGTGTGTGTGTGTGTGTGTGTGTGTGTGTGCGTGTGTGTGCGTGCGTGTGCTTGCTTATGTTTGCAGTAAACATAGTAAAACATTGTCCATGTTTACACAAGTCTCCAGAGACTGATACACACCTGTGATAGTTTATTCAAATTTTGCTCATGTATACATTTGCATACACTTGTGTGTGTGTGTCCTTATGTATGCATGAAGAATGAAGGAGTGAAGGAGAGGAAGTATTGGAAGGAGAAAGATTGGGAAGGGACAGATGAGGGTAAATGACGGAGCATGGAAGAATGAGACTGTCGTGATGGAAGGGAAGTCATGAGGGAGATATTTGAAAATAAAATCTTGAAGTAGATAAATAAAGAAAGAACAAACGGAGGATAAATGATGGGAAGAGAAATAATGGGGAGGGGAAACACGTGGATAGGTAGGTAACAGAAGAAAGGACAGATTAAAAGAATATGAGATGAGGCAAACGGTTGAGGAAAGTTGTGAAAGACATAGATGAGCGGGAAGAGACGATAGAAGGAGGAGAGAGGGGAGATGAGTGAGTATAGATAAGAATAAGAATATGAGAGTAAAGAAGAAGGATTAACCTCTGGTCAGTGATCCACGAATAACAAAATGTTACCATATGTCTGCCACAGCCTCATTAACATCCTCATGGATACAGGATGATCATATGTTAAGACATTTGCTAATCTGTGCTTGTATATGTGTATATATGTATATAATTTTGTCTCTGTCCTGTCTCTCTCTCTCTCTCTCTCTCTCTCTCTCTCTCTCTCTCTCTCTCTCTCTCTCTCTCTCTCTCTCTCTCTCTCCCATCAACATACATTCAGCCAACACTAACCCAAAACTCCAGTGCAGCGGATCAACACTGAGTATATCCAACAAAGTATTTCCCCGCTGTGTTTCCCTGCTGTGTTTGGGGCAAGAAATACCCTGGTCGTGTGTTGCACACACGGCTTGGCAATGATGATGCCAATGTTTCAGGGTAATGACATATTCCTGGGCATTTTCTTGCCTCACTTTTTCCTTCATGTGGGAAATGAGGTAAGTGAGTTCTGTTTACTTTATTGACAAGGATTCGAAACTTGCAGTTCTCGGGCTTCGATGGCTGAAAAAAAAAAGAATATTTGCTCTGGAGGCATTGTGAAAGGTTCTTATTTTTGAGAAATTGTTGAGAGCTTTTGTAGGCACTGTTTAATTCTTTTTTGAGAAACTGTGAAGTTTTTGGAGGAGCTATAAGACCTTTCTTGAAGAGATTGTAAAAACACATTCTCATTAATGCAATGAAATTTTTTTTGAGGCAATTTGGACAGGTTTTTGGAGGTATTCTTTAGAGATTCCGGAGGTATTATGGAGAAGTGGCGAGATTTTTGGAAGCATTCTAGAGAGGTTTCTGGAAACCGTGTGAATATTTCTATTTCTAAGAGACACTATGGAGAGATTTATAGAGACTATGAATAGATTTTTATGACTATGCTCTGGAGTATTTTAGAAAGCAATATGGGAGAGTTTTGGATGTGATCTATTGAGTCTTGTGATGGCTCAGAGAACATCATCGCCATTTCTCTGCACAACCATGCAACACGCTCTCGCTTGAAATTTTAAACAGCAAAGTCCGGCATGTAGAGTTTGACTCTACATGACTATGAAGATTCTTGGCGTCCGGTGGTACCTATCCATCTATAATCTATCTATCTTCTTATCTATCCATGTAATTATTTATTCATCTGTCCATCAATTGAAAGAGTAAGAAAGTGAGAAAGAAGAAAGTAAAGCTTTAATTTATGATGCAGCTTGTATCAGTCTTACAAATTTATCAGTTTTCTTTTATTTCATTTAACATTATGTCTACTTCCTGTGTGATAGACACGTGAACAAGGCCAATGTTATGGAATTTAACTATGATCTTCAAGTCTTATGTTTAGGTTATTGTCAAAAAACATTCTCAAAAGCCAAAGGTCAGCCTAAACGATGAAGTCAAAAATGAAATTCAAGGCATTGCCAGAATTATGGTGACATTAAGTATTATTTCAAGATAAAGCTAAAGCTAAGATAAAAGCTAAGTCCAGCTTCGTTGGTATGGCCAGAGCTCAACACTAAGGTTAGAGTTCATGTCAGAGGTGAGGATGACAAACGTTACATCAAAAGGAAGGTCAAAGGTCGAAGCTTAGCATCAGAGGTCAGCTTAAGGGTAAAGTTTAGTGTGAACATTAGCTATGAAACAAAGGCAAGTCCATGATCAATATTAGGTCAAAATTGAGGTAAAGCGTAAAGGTGAGTGCATGGAGAAGGTCGGAGGTAAGATGGGCAGTAAGAGTCGTAGTTAGGGTCAAGAAAGAGGTCATAGGTGACGCTGGAAGGTAAGGTAAACTATCAAATTCAATTACAAAATGAAGAACGAAGTTAAGATAATCATATCAAAAGAACGGGTCACAGTAAGGTCACAAAGTACGGGTCACAGTAAGGTCATAAAGTACGGGTCACAGTAAGGTCATAAAGGCCAGATTCATCCCAATGTATCGGTCAAAGGTCAAGTTAAAGAGATAAGCTATAGGCAAGAGTCAAATATCATACAGGTGAGTGTTTCAAAAAAGAATCCAAATAATTTAGAATGAAATGATACGTTTCTTGCCCGGTCTATTGTCTCCAGCCACTGAATGATAATAAAATCACCAATAAATATAGTGTAGAACAACTGGAAAGATTAAAGAAGGATTTAATTTATTCCGGGTCAAGTAAGCAGCAGGATATTGTACACATATTCATTAAGTAGTATCGTTGTATCATTGTCTCATGTCATGTATTTTGATAGTAATGTGATCATCAGTTCAGAGTCTTGTGTGTTCTGGATTTGGTGCATATCTTGCATATCTGAATTTTCTATTGGCAAAATATTGCAGTCCAATTCTCCATCACAATGAAGTTATGGATAGGTCAAATTTCCATTATCCCTTATTCTTAAGACACGAGAGAGAACACGTAAGTGTTGTGATTTTGTGAGAGAAAGAATCTCCTGAGTCTGGCAGACATCAACCATGATATGTCGTCTCGCACCACAGTATAACATTCCACTATTTTTCAAAACCCCAGCGTCACCAGACTGTGTACATTATGAATAGAAATATGTATCATGTAGTGATGGTTTAAATGTGTGTGTGTGTGTATGTGTGTGTATGTGTGTGTGTGTGTGTGTGTGTGTGTGTGTGTGTGTGTGTGTGTGTGTGTGTGTGTGTGACGACATCATCTTGGTGAGCGTGCAACTTGAGGTCATGGTTGGCGGGTCAGGTTAGGTTGCCCTCAGTTGTCAACAATAAAGCAGAGTGTGATGGGCTGGAGGCGCTGATGGAAGCCGCCTCTTGATCGTCATGGGTTATGAAGGACGAGGTTAATTAGGTAATTGAGTCCGCCTGTAATTACCATGACCGGTGTCATGAATGGAGTGAATGAAGGCACGTTTTAATGTGTGGATGATGGTGGTGGTGTGGTGGTGGTGGTGGTGTGATGGCGTTGTGGTGGTGGTGTGATGGTGGTGGTGATGGTGGTGGTGGTGGTGGTGGTGATGGTGATGATGGTGTTGGTGATGGTGGTTGTGGTGGTGGTGATGGTGGTGGTGATGGTGTTGGTGATGGTGTTGGTGATGGTGTTGGTGATGGTGGTGGTGATGGTGGTTGTGGTGGTTGTGATGGTGTTGGTGATGGTGGTGGTGATGGTGGTTGTGGTGGTGATGGTGTTGGTGATGGTGGTGGTGATGGTGGTTGTGGTGGTTGTGATGGTGTTGGTGATGGTGGTTGTGGTGGTGGTGATGGTGGTTGTGGTGGTGGTGATGGTGGTTGTGGTGGTGGTGATGGTGGTGGTGGTGGTGGTGATGGTGGTTGTGGTGGTGGTGATGGTGGTGGTGATGGTGTTGGTGATGGTGGTTGTGGTGGTGGTGATGGTGATGATGGTGGTGGTGATGGTGGTTGTGGTGGTGGTGATGGTGTTGGTGATGGTGGTGGTGGTGGTGGTGATGGTGGTGGTGATGGTGGTGGTGATGGTGGTGGTGGTGGTGGTTGTGGTGGTGGTGATGGTGATGATGGTGGTGGTGATGGTGGTTGTGGTGGTGGTGATGGTGGTGGTGATGGTGGTGGTGGTGGTGGTGATGGTGGTGGTGATGGTGGTGGTGATGGTGGTGGTGGTGGTGGTGATGGTCAACATCTGGGAAAGAGACATTGTTATGCACACTTATACACAAACCTAAGCTCATTATCTCCTACAAGACCCAGTGAGTCAGTGATAGAATTAAGAAAACAACATGACACAGAACAGACCAGTGTAACTTATTCTCATGTTCCGCTGAAAACTGAAACCTTCAGGAGACTGGGACATAATCATATGATTCAGGGAAAGACTGTGATCATAATGAAAATGCTTCAGTAGATGAGAGTTAAATGAAGTGATGATTTTGGACGATAGACTGATGACCTCTGGTGATGATATGTGGTGTGATGATAAGAATATGACCAACATAACCCTTAACCAACACCTCACATCTCATCTTGAACGAGGATCAACAAAGGATCACGTGAGGGAGTGTTAACAACATCTCCCAGAAATGACAACACCTCACCACCATCATCTGGATGATGAGGTATTGTGTTGCAGGCATCAAACACTACACGTAACAGGAACCATCCACACTCATGACACTAAACCTGTCATTAGTAACCACACCAGCAATGAGGTCTTCCATCACAACATGCATGACCCAGGAGGACCAAGACATACCCTGGACGCCGGAGGGAAGACACCTGCGGCGGAAACTGCCCTTAACTCTTCCACCCCCACACCTCATCCTCAGGTACAGCTGTCGCAGCCACTCGACGCCCACACCTCACCGTGTCTGCCTCGCGTGTCTTCCCGTCGTATGATCAGTTTAAGCACTTGCTCGGTTGTGATGCGCTCAGTGTTGTAATCACTATACATTGTAATCAACACTGGATATTGTCTTTCCATGTGGATGAGGAGTCATAACGAGGAAGACAAGACATAACTGTGTGAAAGGTCATCACCAGCGAGGCTGTATCATCGTCAATGGAAGGAAAGTCTCGTTGAGGAACTTCTCGCTCAAAAGGAGCTCATTACTTCACTGCTACTGACTGTAGCGCAGCCTTAAACCTGTGGGAGCCCCGTGAAAGAGGCCCTTGAGTCATATAATGAAAGATATCTTTCCTCGTTTCGAATCAAGTGTGAGGTGTTTGAGTGTCCTGTTTTCATAATATTTTCTTCCATTGTTATCCTCGTCCGTGATCCTACTGGGAAAGGAATGATAATAAATGATGAAGTATGGTAAAGGTTGGGGCAGTCGGATTAAACTGTTTCCCCTGATGTGATATTGGATTACAAGAGAATGTGACCTATGACCTTTGACCCATCGAACCAGCTTCGCATCTATAATCTATAAACACTTAACCTTTCGTGTGAATTATTGGTAAAGTCGCGAAGGACGCTCGGACTACAGCATCCCATCCTAACCAATAGTTACGTAACGGCCGTAACCATTAACCAGGTCATCATCTCGTACAACTTAATGGGAACGTGAGAGAGGCTGATCACCTGGCTACATGACGTCAAGGTCTGGTGCTTAATCCGTACCTATCATGACTCCCTTCTCTCTTCCTCCCCTTCATCATCTTCCATGTCCCTTCTAGTTACATCACTCCTTCTTCTGTCTTCTATCCTGTTCATCTCCCTTTAACTAACCTCCCCTCCCTCACTAGCACTCCCCCTCCTCCTCAAGACACTCTGACACTAATGAGAAGACGGTGTTAGAATAAAGGATGACCAACACAGGTCTTCCTTCTCTCGTTCGACAGCCAAAAATATAAGCGACCTATTTTTCCTTTGAAAGATTAACAGTGGTGTAACGGAGCACTTGGGACCCTCCCTGGGCAGGGAGAGCACCGAGGAGTGAGAGTCAGCAATCTGGGAGAGTGAGAGTAAATAGGAGTAAGAGGCCGGTGCATGGTGGATGAGAGGTAGGCAGCAGTAAGTGACATTAACTGTCCTGTAAGTAGCGTAAACTATACCACAAGGAGCAGGGAAATTACCTCTGAGGGGAAGAAGAAATTCTAAGTCATGGGAAGAAAATTAGTTCATAGAGAGACAGAAGAGTGGGATGCTGTTACATGACGAGATGGAAAGAAAGAAATCCTTCATAAGGTGAGAAGGAACTTGTAGTGGAATGGTCTCCCTTTCTCACATATCCTTCATCTTCACAGAAGAGTTCTAAGAATGTAACTCATTATGAATACACTTCTTCCTTACATGATCCTCAACACACAGTCTAACGCAAGGAATATTAGGTAAACATCAACTATAGTATAGTGTATATGTGTTATATAAGTGTGGTTAGTGCACTGCATGAATCCTGTGTGGAGCTTTTGTCGTAGTATTCCCTCTGGCTTTCATCAACATGGTAGTGGCATACCTCAGGTTAGCAAGCTGGTGTCCCTCTTGTTTATACTTACAAGAGCCATGAGACGAGAAGCTGCTCCAGAACCCCAGGCATCAGCTAGACCACGTTATACTGGGAAAGCCATTGCGTCACATGATTACTGTGTGGCAGCCGGGAACTCAAGGGCGGTGCGTCGTGGTTTCTCGTTCTTTTCTTTCAGCGATTAACTGTGACACTCTTCACCTTCTCGTGTCTTTCCGTACAGATTTCCAGCTTTCTCGGATAATTCTTATCTTATATCTTTCCTTTTTGCTCTTCACTTCTCTACCCTTTCTATGCTTCATTCAAGGTCTGGCCTTCATGCACAGCTTCGTCCATGGCCGGCACCTTCGCCACAAGAAAAAATAATCACTTCAGCTAAAGACTCAGTTCTTCAGATCCATTTGACAAAACAGGAGCTTCTGTTCTCCCTGTCCTACAGAAAACACATCTATCTAGAATGGTAGGATACATAGATAGCACACTAGGAACTAGCCCGCTGCAAGGTATACTCACGTATATTGGTTTTGCTGGATGAGCAGCGCTACGTCAGAATCTGTTTCCGTAGCGACAGATCCTCCTCTCAGTACAGGATCAAGGTTTATCCCAATATAATCTCAGGATCATATCCTGTAAACATAAGCTAACGACACGAACTTAAACTTAGGATTACCGATGGTTCGATACCCTTGAATACAGTGTCAAGGAATGAGATCTACAATGTGAAATGTATTCTTGTATTCTCAAGGCGTTTTCCACCGATGGGTTGTGCCGTGCAGTTCCTGGCTGCTATACACATATCTGCCCAACTAAATCTACATTTATTCATTTGTTCCTATTCTATCATTTCACGTTGAAGGAGATGGCAAGGGCGAATGAATGTCCAATCAATAAACCAACCTTTGAAGAAGGATGAACAGCTGGGTTGGCTGTGGACCGACATGTATATACATAAACGCCCACACACGCACATATACATACATATACATTTCAACTTATGCATACATATACATACACATACACATAAACTCACATGTACATATACATACTTGTTGCCTTCATCCATCTCGTCGCCACCTCGCCTATGACTATGTGTACACCAATCTCTATCTCTATCTATATCTGTATATAAATATACATATTCTGTTTTGACGTTATGTATGAGCAGATATACACATTTTGATGTTCAGTATGAGCAGATATACCCAGTATGAGCAGACATACACAATATGAGCAGACATACACAGTATGAGCTGATATACACAGTATGAGCGGATATACACAGTATGAGCTGATATACACAGTATGAGCTGATATACACAGTATGAGCGGATATACACAGTATGAGCGGATATACACAGTATGAGCTGATATACACAGTATGAGCGGATATACACAGTATGAGCTGATATACACAGTATGAGCTGATATACACAGTATGAGCTGATATACACAGTATGAGCGGATATACACAGTATGAGCTGATATACACAGTATGAGCTGATATACACAGTATGAGCTGATATACACAGTATGAGCGGATATACACAGTATGAGCTGATATACACAGATACACAGAATTAAAATTCAAAACTGATTTAAGTCTTTACCAAGCTGACTGCCAGCGTCATGCGAGGAGACATCAACAACCTGACCTGTATTTAAACATGAATGATTATTCTTATCTGCAGCAGGATCGACACAAATATGAGAGAGAGAGAGAGAGAGAGAGAGAGAGAGAGAGAGAGAGAGAGAGAGAGAGAGAGAGAGAGAGAGAGAGAGAGAGAGAGAGAGAGAGAGAGAGAGAGAGAGAGAGAGAGAGAGAGAGAGAGAGAGAGAGAGAGAGAGAGTTAAGCAGATTCTTTTCGTCAGACATGAAGGAGTCAGATCCTACATCATCAGAGCTGCACACAGTGCCTGCTGCAGTTCACACAACACCGTCTGCAGCAGCAGCAGCAAGTGAACAAGGATGTTTTCTTATGTAACTCTACAATATTACTACATCTATACTGAACCTCAAGATTCATGTGCCTCCCTCCCTCCCTCTCTTCCACCCATTACAAAATAACATAAAAGATTAAATTTGCTTCAAGATGGTCTGTGAACCAGCACAATATGAAGATTCTTTTTATCCCAAGCAAATGAGTTTTGATCTTCCTGAGCCATTCTATTTTTGAAAATGTTTTTCTAGACTGTTTCGACAATTTTCCATTTCCCCACGCACGATGGTTTGCTGACGTAAGTCTGTATTGAAAATGATATAGAATAGAGAAGACGTCAGTCTGGTTGACGGTACATAACTTCGTGTTTTTCAAATCTCTGAGGAAAGCATTTGACACTAATCCAACTTTCTTACCACTTTATGTTCCTGAAATTTCCACAGCTCGTAAAGACGGAAATATTTGTGTTTCAATTCTTTCCTCTACAACGGCAGCGAGAGAAAGTTCTAACATATACTCTACCTGAGCAGCTCCTGGTATTAGCATAATAAGATTCAGTTAAGCAGTTTTATTCCCAGTTGCTAGAAGAATTACTTACTACTTCCTCACAGGACTCGTAAGTCCTGGAAACCGTAATGGTAAAAGGGGCATCCATCGTGACCTACACTAAAATCTTCATCAACATGACGTTAGTTAATGAAGTAGAATATATCCTTGATAAATTACCAGCTCTAACCCGCCGTTATCGAACTAACTCAAAACACCAACATTTTCATGTTATTTATCTTTGGCTAAGGTACTTTACGGAAGTCCCCCTGACCTCGGGGTCACGCTGCATGAAATATGCAACACTAATGAAAACTCGTAAATTTTAAATGGAAGCTGACTTTCTTTATGAAATATTTATGGAACCTCCACAATATAATTTCTGAATTTATATTCATCTTGCTAAAAGAATCAAACTTGATGTCGTTCTTTCATTTGATATCTTTTTAAAAAATGACCACAGTTCACTGTCGTAGCGAGAGGATCGTTGGTATAACTTACCAAAGAACCTGAGTTCTTCGTCATGGTGATTGAGTTTGAAAAGAAATATTCAGGGAACCATCACAGCGCCCTAGAGTACCCCATATTACTGCCAAGTAATCCTTCCCTCATTGTACACCAGACTATTGAGAAGGACTCCTTCCCTCATTATGAAACTATTACACTTAATATCATGCGTCTTGAGCAGGTGTTCTCGACCCCTGGGGCTTAGTTAAGCGTTCCTCGTGAGATCCTTGATTGGTGTCTACAGAACAGGAGAAGGTTGGATGTAAAGGATATGATCTCATGATGATTCCTACGTGATCTTTGACCTCAACCTTCTCATACAGTCTGCATGTGGGGAATCTTTCCTGCCATAGCAGGGCAACTTTAATAAAAGACGACAGAGCTGTCAAGGAGAAATCTTCATTTGGCTTCTTCTACTGTTTCTAATTTTCCAGTTTTGCTTGTGACTTGATTTATTTCGTCCAGATGAATCGTGATTTGACTGAAGGCAAAAGACTGGGATTTTAAATGATTCATATAAGCTGGAGACATATTCCTTTCGATCTGCGAATTGTCCAATTAAGTATATATACGGTGATAAACAGAACTAAGGAAGAAAAGGAGAAAATTACACGACAGAGGTGTTGGGTCCTTGTGCCTCATACTCCTGCAGGAGGAGAAAGAGGAGGATTAAGCGCCCCTTGTAAGACTGGTAAATCTATGGTGACCAGAGCCGTGATAGCCTGAGAAAATATGGCGAGGTCATAAACACACTGACGGGGTCATGATCTCTTTGGCCGAGTCATTAATTCCCTGATGACGTCACAAATCCCCTGGCAGGGTCATGAATTCAATGATGACGTCATAAACTCCTTGGTGATGTCACAAACCCATGGAAAGGTCAAGAACTCCCCTAATGATGTCATAAACTCCCTGGTGATGTCACGACCCCTTCAGGCAAGGACTTGATCTCTTTGATGACAAGAACTTCCTAACAGCGACAGCTTTATGACACTACCTGGCAACCTCATGAACGGTATGGTAATGTCATTCACCCTTCGGCAGTATCATGAGATCCTTAACACCTCATGAACCACATGGCTCCCTCAGAGACTCTCATGCCTCCTCCAGGATCCCTTGATTTGCATATGAACACAAAAGAAAACTCTTTATTCCACCATAAACATCCTGGACTACCGGAAGCCTCTTGTATCGCCTGTAAACTCACGGAAGCTTTCTTTTACCACCTATAAGACACTGAAGGACTCCTGTACCCACTGTAAACCCACGGAAGCCTCTATATACCTCCTTTAAACCCCGGAGGTCTGCTTGCATCGCTTTGAAACGCCATTAGCTCCATGTACCGCCTGTAATGACAGTCTGGATATGGACGACTCATATACGTCATTTGACCTCCACAAATATCACTTGAGGCTTTTAAGTTTGTTTACACCACTGAACACCTGATCGCTCCTCTATATTTGTATCTGTTGTGGGTCTTGGGTAGAGCTGTATCCTCATTATCTTCATTGCTCCGCCGGATACATGGACACATCTCTGGCTGAAACATCTTAGATACGTCAGCTGTCTCCTGGGATACATGGACTCTTCTGCTCAAATCTTGTATCCTACATTATGTCTGGCTCGTCTGATGACGATTAGTCGCAATAAAGGACTGGCGCTGGGAAGACAGAAGGGAAAACCAAAGAGACACTAAAGAGGAGGAGAGGCATGGGAGCGGGATTACAAGGATGAAACAAAAGGATTAGAATGAATAATGAAGGAAGAGTATGATGAATAGACAACAGGAGGAGAGACAATGAAATATTCATATAATGAAATATGAAAGAAAATGAACAGAAAAGGGGTAAAGGAGGTTAAGGGGGAAGAAGAAAGAGGAAAGGTTAGTAAGCTGAAGAAAATATCTTATCTATCGTTTGCACTTGGGGAGAGAACCAGTTGGCCATGTTATGGTAACTAGGGAGAAAATCTGTTTATCTTCTAACTATGATAACTGGACAGGGAAACTGTTTGCCTAACTTTGATAACTGGGAGAAAACCGGTTTACTTGAAAATGATAAGTGTGGGAGAACCATTTTTTTGGCTGTGATAAGTGGGGAGAGAACCTGAACTGAAATGAATCGATAGCCCACCATCCACTCCCAAGCCCTTCATCCTACTCCAAACTCACCTTGACCTCTCCATGAATTCTGATTCAACCCATTGATAGCATGTCGTTCCTTCCCTCCCCCACTCCTCTATACCACATCGATCCAGTTCATTCTCTCCCATCCACGGGTCTCGCCCTCCTGAAAGTCAAGCCCCGATATCCCGGAGCCTCCTTCACCTCCTCCTTTCATCATCCTCTTGGCTTCGCTCTCGTCTCTTCGTCTCATACACAGACATCCTCTTAACCAACCTTGTGCACGAACTATTTCATTACATTCTGGTCGAGTATCTCATTTATACTCTGCTAACGATCACACTCTCGCTCCTCACATGATAAACGCCTCTCACGACTCATATTGTCTTCAGGCATTCTATTTCTAACAAGTTAACTATCCACCGTCCTCCGTTCTTACTCGCACTCACACCTTCATCCCTGGTAGAAACTCCTCACTACACTCGGTATCTCTCCTCTCGCCCTGTACATTTTTGTATCACCTTCCACAGGGTCACCATATCACACGTTTCCCCCAACTCCGATAATACCACGTACTAGTTACTCTCCCCCTCGATGAATTCCTCACATAGTTTCTTCACAGTAAACACTTGGCTCTCTCTCTCTCTCTCTCTCTCTCTCTCTCTCTCTCTCTCTCTCTCTCTCTCTCTCTCTCTCTCTCTCTCTCTCTCTCTCTCTCTCTCTCTCTCTCCTTTCAAACCACAGTTTATTCGTCTTTTAAAGCTTCTAAGATACCTGAAAAGACTGACTGGTGAATGAAATACATGGGACATTTTGTAGCTATGATTTACAAAGTTCTTTAACTATGACAGACATGGATGTTAATCACGTCATTAATGTAACTAGTGAGGAATAATGGAACACGAGACTTGGAATGGAAGTAGAAAGTGACGTTTATGTTGGATGAAGTAAAGGAGTATGTATTGTGAGGTAAAAGGTCATAAGTCATTGGACGAATGTGGGAGGCTCGTCTGACACGAGCAGTCTCAGAGACGGGGAAAGGACGGTTAGAGCTGGTGGGGGACGATAAGGGACAGTGAAAAACAGGTGAGGGACGGTAAGGGACAGTGAAAAACATGTGAGGTATGTTAAGCGACGGATGAGAAAAGGTGATGGACGGTGAAGGACGGGTAAGGGACGGTGTGGACAGTTAAGGGATGATTAGGGACGGTGTGAGATAGCTGAGGGACGGAGATGGATGGTTAGGGACGGTGAGGGACGATCAGTTGTAGGTATAGTGAAACTAAAGATCCGAGGTTATATAAAGCTTAATCAAGGAGTGACTGGTGGAGTGGCTGAAGGTTACAGCCTTGCTATAGGCATCAGACGGCGCTACAGGGAAGAACATGTCCACGTGAGCGACAAGGGGGCGACGGTAACTCTGGCAGGTATGAGGACCTGTGAGGTATTTTATGAGGAGCTAATAAAGGTGTTAGCTACGGCCGTAAGGTTGAGTATTGTGTCGCGTGGACCAAGTATAAAGAAAAAGGGAAAGAGAGTGTTCGTGAGGGAGTATATGAGACTTGGGTGACTGTCTGTATTGGTGTGAAGGTTCTGAGAGGGAGAATGCCAACCCTGGCAGTCAGGAAAATGTTCTCTCAAGTCATTTGTCATCCAAATGTTTTTCCCAGATATCTAACATTACAGATTAGAAAATTGTTTGTGATTTAGAAGAAAATGACTATAATGCTCTGTTATACCACTATGGATTTTGTAGTGCAAGGTCAAGTGGCGATCTCTGCCATACAACATCTCTGGTCTTCCTTCTTAAGAATTTTGGTAAAGTCTCTGTCGTAGTTCTTGACGTCTCCAACTCATATGATAGGGTGTGACAGAAGTATTTGCTTTCTGAACTTACTTTGGCTTTTCTACTTTTCTCTGTATCATGATGTGTTGTTTCGTCTACAGCTGCTCTATTGTGTTAGTCGTAGATGGAGTGACCTCAGCTTTCAGTTATAAAAACTGGTATTCTTCAGGATACTGTCCTGTTGTCTACTCTCATTTTTCTTTCTGCATATAATCTTTCTTCTTTGTCTAAATCTATTAACACTAATGCTTCTGATTTCACTTTTCATACTTAAACTCACTTCCCTTCCCTCTTCCCTCTAATACTTGTGCTCTCTCTCTTGCTATATTATTTTCTCTTTCATTTCGGACCAGTGCAGCACCTTAGAATATGTAGTCAATAACCTAGATCAATATAACGCAATTTCTCCATATATATTTCTATCTCAGTGCCACTCGTGTCCCTCTGTTCAACTTCAGTCCTGTAATAACATAAACTTACTGAGCACAACCATATCCTCCACTGTCCTGGAAACCCAACTTAATCAACATTACAAATTTTGCTTTACAGAAGCCGTCAGTATTGTACAAGTGTACAGAAGCCGTCAGTATTGTACAAGTGTACAGAAGCCGTCAGTATTGTACAAGTGTACAGAAGCCGTCAGTATTGTACAAGTGTACAGAAGCCGTCAGTATTGTACAAGTGTACAGAAGCCGTCAGTATTGTACAAGTGTACAGAAGCCGTCAGTATTGTACAAGTGTACAGAAGCCGTCAGTATTGTACAAGTGTACAGAAGCCGTCAGTATTGTACAAGTGTACAGAAGCCGTCAGTATTGTGCAAGTGTACAGAAGCCGTCAGTATTGTACAAGTGTACAGAAGCCGTCAGTATTGTACAAGTGTACAGAAGCCGTCAGTATTGTACAAGTGTACAGAAGCCGTCAGTATTGTACAAGTGTACAGAAGCCGTCAGTATTGTACAAGTGTACAGAAGCCGTCAGTATTGTACAATTGTACAGAAGCCGTCAGTATTGTACAAGTGCTGTAATCAAATTTTCTGAAGAACAAGTGTTACATATTTACATGGGATTTCATTCACCCAAGTATGAAGTAGTTCTCACACCTGTGAGTGGCCATCCTCCACCTGTTATTAACAGACTCTGTGGAAACTGAACCACATACATACTCGATCACACACCCATCGTAGCATACTAGGACAAACACATTACCAGCACATTGATGCTCATACGTATGAACATACACAGAGAAATGCACATGCAAACCACATACGTTCAAAAGCAAACACATACAAGAAGAGACAGGCTGACGGACAGAGGCATGTTGGTGGAACTTTTCTCGAGTGTATACCTTCATCACTTTTTATAGAAGTAGATAAGTACACACACACACACACACACACACACACACACACACACACACACACACACATACATTATCCTTTTCCTGTAAGTGCAATCTGAACCACTGGTACAAACAACTGAGAACTCTAGGGTCGTTGACATCATTGACTGCATCAAAATTCTTTCATGGAATCAACGTAGCAAGTAAGCCTAACGAGAAAAATGATAGTTATCTGCTACCAACTTTGCTGCAAACTTTGCTTGAAACTTTGCTACAAATTTTGTTAGAAATTTGTCTTAGATGAACTGGTCACTGCAGGAATACTTTGATGAAATGAAAAGTATATCATTTTGCTTTTGTGAAGGTAAAATATTTAAACTATTGAGAATTTATAACAACGTTTAGATAGAAATGAAAATGATTAGTAAATCGTGTAAACAACAGACAGGAAAATTAATTGATAAAAATATAAACAATATGGATAATGTTGCACCAGAAGGTAAAAAGTATAAGAAATAGATACAGAATTCAAACAATAGACATAAAGCATAAACAATTGGTAAAATATATAAACAAAAGGTACATTTGGTAACAAAAGATTAAAAGTGAAAACAATAGCACCATTCTGGATAACTGTAAGAGTGTCTTTGTTATATTTATGGAAGCATACATGAGATGAAAGATGATAAAACGTAGTTATTAACATTTTTACGCCAGAGATAATACACTACATATGTGACTGCTGTTGCAGAACATGCTATACACAACACGGATACAACTCTATCACAGGTTCAAATATTTTCATTTTGATAAGAGAATCATCGCAAACGAAAATAATTAGAACCATCTTTTTGATAATCCATACTTATATTTTGATAATCTATACTTATATATTGATAATCCATACTTATATTTTGATGATCCATACTTATATTTTGATATTCTATACTTATATATTGATAATCCATACTTATATTTTGATGATCCATACTTATATTTTGATAATCTACACTTATGATTTGATAATCCATACTTATATCTTGATAATCCACACTTATATTTTGATATGGATTGATTTACTGATGAAATTTTTGTGATATGCACAAATTCTTTTTATACATATCATTAACGCTATATACAGATATACCCTAGCCTGAACCAGGTACCCAATATATCGACCAGCCTCTAGGGATGGATGAACAGCTTGGTTGACTGTAGACCGACTGCCACAACCAAGATTCGAACCTATGCGCTCGACCCTGGATGGCCCATGAATACGTCATGGTCAGGAACACAAACCACGACACCACGGGAGTCCATATGACATATGACAGATCCTTTCTGGAGTTCCAGGAACAGTATCATTACACAAACACACACACACACACACACACACACATTTTAGAGAGAGAGAGAGAGAGAGAGAGAGAGAGAGAGAGAGAGAGAGAGAGAGAGAGAGAGAGAGAGAGAGAGAGAGAGAGAGAGAGAGGCTCACTCCACGTACCGTCCTCGCTCTACACCACCAACTCCATGTCTGTTATCACAATATGATTCAGTGTTGCCAGTGTGTTGTGTGTCTCAGGCAGTAGTGAGGGAGGGGAAGCAATGTTACCAACCTCACACCTCATCAGCCAAGCTCATGGATTTCCAATACCACTGAGGAACGACGCTTTGACCTGGACTTTACAGCGGAGGCATATTGGTAACATATTGGTAACATCTTGGTAACATATTGGTAACTTATTGGAGGTCTCCGTAAAAAGCCATTATGACACAGAGCCCGCCGCTAGGTGCCTCATTACCTAAAGACACGACAGTACTCAATCTCAGATGATAGAGTAGACGAGGGAGTAGAGGTGCATTGTTTACACGTCTTGAACAAGTAGAGGAGGAGGAGGAGGAGGAGAGAATATAACCCAGGACGGAAGGTAAACAGAGTGGAAATAGTAGAATGAATATAAGGTAAGGTTTATGGATAGAAAAGGAAATCTTTGCTAATTCTGAAAAGGTTGTAAAGAAGTAGATTGTTACTGTGATCTGTTCATTTTATGGTAAGTTCTATATAAACTTGTATAGCATCAAGATAAATATATGTCATTAGCTTCAAGGTGGAAATTTCATATATATACATATATAATCCCTGGGGATAGGGGAGAAAGAATACTTCCCACGTATTCCCTGCGTGTCGTAGAAGGCGACTAAAAGGGTAGGGAGCGGGGGGCTGGAAATCCTCCCCTCTCATTATTCTTTTTTTTTTTTTTAATTTTCCAAAAGAAGGAACAGAGAAGGGGGCCAGGTGAGGATATTCCCTCAAAGGCCCAGTCCTCTGTTCTTAACGCTACCTCGTTAACGCGGGAAATGGCGAATAGTTTGAAAGAAAGATATATATATATATATATATATATATATATATATATATATATATATATATATATATATATATATATATATATATATATATATATATATATATCATGAGAACATATTCTGTAACCTCACACAATAAAAACCCCCAGATGGCCCACCAGTGTTACCAACTTGTCTCGTACCTCACACCAAGCGACCATAAATCTGTGAATAAATACACAGTGTGATACTGTCTCTCTGAGTCCCGTCCCTCCCTGAACATAAATGGTAATTGGCTGAAGTGACGGCGGAACAAGCCCAACGAGGGTGATTCTGCAGTTAAGCGATCAGATACAGAGGCTGTTCAATTAGCCTGATGAGCGACACAGACGGCCATTGGCAGTGTATGTTGCCAGATTAGAGGAAGTTAGCCGAGGTTGGTGATACCGACGGGCAGCTTTGGAGGGCTAGACTTGGAGGCGAAAGTGGGAGAAGGAGGAGGTGGGGAAGGAGGAGGAGGAGTTTGGGAAGAGAAAGAGGAGTAGAAGGAGATGAATGAGGAGGAGGAGGGGGAGGGAGACGAAAGAAGAAATGGAACGATTGTTAACAGAGTAAGATGATGAAGACAAAAGATACAAGAGAGAGAGAGAGAGAGAGAGAGAGAGAGAGAGAGAGAGAGAGAGAGAGAGAGAGAGAGAGAGAGAGAGAGAGAGAGAGAGAGAGAGAGAGAGAGAGAGAGAGAGAGAGAGAGAGTCTGGGTGTAATCATTAATCCATTCCCAGCCTCATGGCGTTATCAAGGTACTCACATCTGAGATCATTAATCCACCTCACCATTAATCCACAAGACTCCATAAGGCACTGGTTTATTGTGGTTTATATACGTTTATAATGGTCAAGTATGGTTTTAAACCGAATTCTGGTTTAAAATCATAAAACGCTTTTAGGATCATCCAAAACAAGTCTATTCCTTCAAACGTTAGAAAAATAAAGAAACCATTTAAATACAGTGAGAGTCGACTAAGACTTTTAAAGTGTTACGGAAAGTTCAAAGACAATAGAAGAATTCACACTTATAAAACGTTAAAGAGCGAGCAACAACAATAACTCACTCTTATTTAGCGTTACTGAAGAAGCTGCAGAAGTAATCCTTCACGCTTTTATACTGACGATTTTATAACGTCAGGTGAGCAGGGTGATGGAGGAAGGCTGGAGTATGTGGTGTAGCGATGCAGGTGTTGGTGTGTTAGGTGTCTAGTGTACGGGAAGAAGCGAGGAAGGGAGCGAGGGAGGGATAAGGTTGGTGTTGTACTAAGGGAGGTGTTGTGGTAAGGGAGGGGTTGTTGGGTAAGGGGTTTATGTAAAGAGAAAGAAGATAGCGAGTCAGAGTTGCCGAGTTAGATGTGAAGAGTGAGACAGGGAGTGAGAGAGGGAGGGATAAGGTGGGTGGTGGAAAGGTAAGGGTTGCTGGGTTAGGTGTGAAGAGTGAGGGAGGGAGGGTGGTAAGGATAAGGAGGGTGGTGTGAGAGGCAGGGGTTGCTGGGTTAGGCTGAAGTTGTCGCCTTTAATACTAAAGAGCCTGTAACCAGGGGTGCCAGACACTACCCCAACACTGGCACTACTTGGCCCTCTCTCCTGTCTGGCACTCAGCTTTTGCCTAGTGGGATGTCTTGTTGCTGGAGGGAGATGGCTGTTGGGTCTGTGTAGGTAGGAAGTACAGCGATGGGCAAAGGTTTTCTCTTGTATAAAGGTTAGGGTTTGTTTCAAGTCTCGACCAACACATGCTTCTGGGTTTTCATTGTACTGTTATCATTATTATCATTATTATCATTATTATTATTATTATTATTGTTATTATTATTATTATTATTATTATTATTATTATTATTATTATTATTATTATTATTATTATTATTATTATTGTTATTATTATTATTGTTATTAGCATTTTTTTTTTTTTTTTTTTTTTTTTTTTTTTTTTTTCCAAAAGAAGGAACAGAGAAGGGGGCCAGGTGAGGATATTCCCTCAGAGGCCCAGTCCTCTGTTCTTAACGCTACCTTGCTAATGCGGGAAATGGCGAATAGTTTGAAAGAAAAAGAAAAGCATTATTATCATTATTATGATTATCATTATTATTATTATTATTATTATTATTATTATTATTATCATTATTATCATTATTATTATCATTATTTTTATCATTATTATTATTATTATTATTATTATTATTATTATTATTATTATTATTATTATTATTATTATTATCATTATTATTATTATCATTATCATTATTATTGCCATTATTATCATTATCATTATCATTATTATCATTATCATTATCATTATTATCATTATTATTATCATCATTATTATCATTATTACTATTATTATTTTATTGTTATCAATATTATCATTATCATTATTTCTATGATAATAATGATATTGATAAGTATTATTATCTTATCATTCTCACAATCATTAGTTATTATTATTATTATTACTATCATTATTATTATTATTATTATTATTATTATTATTATTATTATTATTATTATGATTATTATTATTATCATCATTATTATCATTATTATTATTATTATTATTATTATTATTATTATTATGATTATTAATCATTACTATTATTATTATCATTATTACCATTATTATTATCATTATTACTATCAGCCAGCGGCTCTCCAGAGTAGTCATGTCATATACAAGTTCCATTATATAATCCGACACTATAACATTATATACATAATTCTATAAACAACAAATTGCATAGTACAAAATTCTAAAGATCAATAAATGTCATAATTTGTAATATATATCATAGTTTCGTCGCCCGTAATGAAAGGCTATAGAAAATGGGAGTAAGTGAAACGCGGTGTGTGAAGACCCGAGAGTTTTGTAGCGAGACGGTCGGTGACAGTGGCGGTGTGCTGCTTAAGGCGCCTACCTCCCCTGCCGCAGTGGGGACGCCACCCTGAGCTATTGTCTCGTCCTGCTGCATAACTACACACTTTTCTGCACTTAAGACTTATACTTATAAAATGGGTCCAGCTGAATAGGATTGTATAATACCTGCAACTGTAGAGACTGCATTATGTTTAGTTTCAGTATTGATAACTACACCCGCAGAGATTCAACATTGTCTTCGCTATCTATCTTTTATACTTACTATGATCATATTGATGTAGTTGTTCTTATGTGAATATATATACATCTACTCTCCCATCTATATCTATTTTTCAATAAACAAATTGCGTCATCAAAGCACGTTTATCTTCAACCTATCTGTGTAACTGTTTACCTATATATATATATATATATATATATATATATATATATATATATATATATATATATATATATATATATATATATATATATATATATATATATGTATATATATATATATATATATATATATATATATATATATGTGAGAAACTGCAGAAGCTGGTGACTGAGTTTGGTAAAGTGTGTGGAAGAAGAAAGTTGAGAGTAAATGTGAATAAGAGCAAGGTTATTAGGTACAGTAGGGGTGAGGGTCAAGTCAATTGGGAGGTGAATTTGAATGGAGAAAAACTGGAGGAAGTGAAGTGTTTTAGATATCTGGGAGTGGATCTGTCAGCGGATGGAACCATGGAAGCGGAAGTGGATCATAGGGTGGGGGAGGGGGCGACAATTTTGGGAGCCTTGAAAAATGTGTGGAAGTCGAGAACATTATCTCGGAAAGCAAAAATGGGTATGTTTGAGGGAATAGTGGTTCCAACAATGTTGTATGGTTGCGAGGCGTGGGCTATGGATAGAGATGTGCGCAGGAGGATGGATGTGCTGGAAATGAGATGTTTGAGGACAATGTGTGGTGTGAGGTGGTTTGATCGAGTAAGTAACGTAAGGGTAAGAGAGATGTGTGGAAATAAAAAGAGCGTGGTTGAGAGAGCAGAAGAGGGTGTTTTGAAATGGTTTGGGCACATGGAGAGAATGAGTGAGGAGAGATTGACCAAGAGGATATATGTGTCGGAGGTGGAGGGAACGAGGAGAAGAGGGAGACCAAATTGGAGGTGGAAAGATGGAGTGAAAAAGATTTTGTGTGATCGGGGCCTGAACATGCTGGAGGGTGAAAGGAGGGCAAGAAATAGAGTGAATTGGAGTCATGTGGTATACAGGGGTTGACGTGCTGTCAGTGGATTGAAGCAAGGCATGTGAAGCGTCTGGGGTAAACCATGGAAGGCTGTGTAGGTATGTATATTTGCGTGTGTGGACGTGTGTATGTACATGTGTATGGGGGGGGGGGGTTGGGCCATTTCTTTCGTCTGTTTCCTTTGCGCTACCTCGCAGACGCGGGAGACAGCGACAAAGTATAAAAAAAAAAAAATATATATATATATATATATATATATATATACTTTTTTCGTCGGAGGCTCCAGTCACGGACAAGATTTCGCATCAATGCCGGGTCCTAATTAGATTGTAAAGAGGTTAATGAAAGGGTAAAAGAAGATACAAGGAAAAGTATATAAGAATTTTGGAGAAAATGAAAAACCCTGTATTTTGAAAAGTGCCAGGTCATAGATAGGTGTAGGGAAAGAAACAATTAGATAGATAGATAGATGGATAGATAGATAGATAGATAAATAGATAGATAGATAGATAGTTAGCAGCTTAAGGCCTTACTATATACAGTAGCATGGTAATGTTGACTCCTTTGGAATGAAAAGTTCGTGAAGGAGAGTGTTCTCCCAGTGCTACAACCTCGCCAAAGATGACTTTTCCCTCAA
>NC_092275.1:9871541-9921541 GCF_036320965.1 Panulirus ornatus | reverse complement strand
ACCTGGCCCCCTCTGTTCCTTCTTTTGGAAAATTAAAAAAAAAAAAAACGAGAGGGGAGGATTTCCAGCCCCCCGCTCCCTCCCCTTTTAGTCGCCTTCTACGACACGCAGGGAATACGTGGGAAGTACTCTTAATCCCCTATCCCCAGGGATAATATATATATATATATATATATATATATATATATATATATATATATATATATATATATATATATATATATATATATATATATATATATATATATATATATATAAAGACATGACTGATACCGGCAACCATGATAGTCGACCAGGTATCACATCCTCTGGCCCTCACTACCTGCCGTTATTGGGAAGGTCGCTGATGGTTATAGCCATCCAGATGAGAGCGATATCCTCCAGTGACCCTCCCTGTTGTGCTGTAGCTCCTGCCTCCTCCCTCTGCCCCAGTATTCTTCACTGTGTTAGGTCTCAGGTCCTGGACGCCGCAGTTATGAACAGCGGGGCGAGAGGACGCTGTCGGGTGTTCTACAGGAGAATGTAGTTAAGCCTTTGAACACGACGTGCGACCCTTGATCACAACGGTATGACCTGGGTATAAGAGCCTGACCTTTGACCTGACCATACTGGTCGTGCGGTCGTGATCAAGCGATTAATTCCTCTATGCCAGTAGAGAACAGGGGTATGTAGGCTCCTCAGGTGAACGAAACATACGACACCACGTCGAGTAAAATAAAACTGAATGAATGCTTAAGATCCTCACATGCCTGAGGATGTTGGTCTGATAAGTTCATGATTATTGTAGCTGATGAGACGCTGAACATGGAAAGGAAAGACGCGGAATATTTCATATCCTTGCTTCAGGCCTGTGTTTATTTTGGAAGGTAAAGAGTAAGAACTTCAGAAGACAATACAAAGTGGTAGGCTTTCCCATGGTCCTCTTTCGACATTAATTTTGAACATGGATCAAGTTAGTTTAAAGTTTCCCATCTTAAAGTACTTTATTCCAAAGTTAGTAAAAGTTAAGATCTTAAAGTACCTTTTCAGCTTAAACTGGGATAGAATACCATCTTGAAGTAGTCCACCAGCAACAGATGGGAGGTAAAACTCGACGACCTTCTTCTCCATGTCTCTGTCTGTCTGTCATTTTGTCTGTCTGTGTGTCTCTTTTATCTACCTACCTCTGTCTTTATGTACGTATCTATTTATCTATCTATCTATCCAACTATCTCCTAGATTGACCCCTACAATGGCCCCTAACGGGCAAGCCCTAAATGTCCATCCGCTTGTTGAACCCAGGGCAAAGGTTAAGTCCAGGGTTGGAGTCATCATGAGCAGGCGAGATATGACAGCAACAGCCACTTGTGATATTCCCTGTCGTGTCCTGGTGTGGTGTGACCCATGCAGCGCCCTACAGAGGGAATCTGATGCCCAACTGAGAGTATTAGTTAGTATGGATTTGCCAACCCGAGTTTGTTAGTCTGGCATTACTCGCCAGAGTAGCAAGGAGGTCTAGATAATACAGAGAACACCTGGAGACACAAGGTGGTCATACTTCGATGCACTGACATACACAAGACACAGAAAGGACCTGATTCCAGCAAGAGCCAAAGCACACGATGAATGTCGTGGTTCCCCACCCACCAGGTCCCTGAGCTTTGCAAGGAAGGCATGAAAGGTTCTTAGCGTTAGCTAAGACTTCGGGTGTTCTGAAGATGTCATGTTCCACAGTGGGCTCCACACTGACTAGGAATTGGTTAAGGTGGTGCGTCGAGACCCAACAATGCCTGGTGTAATTCTAAGCCGCTGGGTCGAGTTGGTCGAGGAGCCATCATCGTCGACGATGGGTCTTCTGGGAGGCGGGAGCCATCCTCAAGGTGGACAGAAGAGTTCCCCTGCTTCGTACTCAGCTGGAAACTTTCGTAGGACATTTCTTGGTGGTTCTTCTGTACGTAGGATAGTTCCTTCATCTTGGTCCCGATGGGAAGTGGGTCCAGAGAGAGAGAGAGAGAGAGAGAGAGAGAGAGAGAGAGAGAGAGAGAGAGAGAGAGAGAGAGAGAGAGAGAGAGAGAGAGAGAGAGAGAGAAGTGATGGAAAGACAAACAGAAGAGTGACAGAGAAATGCTTAGATATATTTTGAAACTGTTTCCACTCATTTTCTTCCACACTGTATATAATGTTTGAAATGTTTGACGTTATCTTATGTACTTTTCAGTATATGGTCTATATGTACCTGGGGACGGGAAGCCTGTGCAACACATGAATCTCTTAACGTCACAGTTCGTTTGTTCCCCTCTGGGATCAGCGGAATTTTTGTGATCTATATTGGTTCTATGTCATGGTAAGCCTCAGGACTTTATACTGTCACAGCAAGCCTCTCTCTCTCTCTCTCTCTCTCTCTCTCTCTCTCTCTCTCTCTCTCTCTCTCTCTCTCTCTCTCTCTCTCTCTCTCTCTCTAAGTATATATCCTACATTGATTTTTACTCTGAATCACTTCCTTAGAACATTACTTAAAAAGTTTTTTCAAAATATCTTCCGACGTACCTCCTTATCGAAGACATAAGTCTAGCATTGAACAGACGGTCCAGAATCACTAAGGTTATTCACAAGTCTTTCAACCATCCATACCTCAAGAACAATAAAATCTAGGATCTCCAGATCGTTATCTTACTCCAATATTTTCCATAGGAAATGAAAACATTCCAAAATTCTCCAGAAAACGTATAGAATTCATGTTCATATTATGTAAGGCTGCTTCTCTGTCTGTTTTATGGTAATTCCCTGGATCAGGCTGTTCCATAGTGTCTCTTTAGGGCAATAGATATGTCCTGCTAATAGCGGTGTACAAGAGAGAAAAAAGGTATAGGAAGGATGAGTAAATGTAGTTGAGTTAGCCATTTGTAGACCTCATTAGCCCATATGTGGATGTCACTACCCCATGTGTGGATGTCGGTTCCCCTTCTTTCCTCACTGATCACTTTCATATTCAATCATTGTTTTCTGTTTCGTTATATCTTCCGTTTTCCACTAATTTTCTTTATAGCTGATGTTAAGCGATAAATTGTCTTATTCTCTCTTCGAATATTTTCGGGATGTTTCTATGTTGGTGTTTCTTCAGACTTCACATTAATATGTATATAAGATCTGTGCAATGACCGCTATCCATGCTACTTCGATGTGGTGAAAATTCCTATCTTCCACCCACCTGTCATGATCGTTTGCTGGGTCATGTTCATTGGTGTCTGTTTCTACAGTGTCTGCTGTGGTCACCTGGGAGCCAATTTCCTGTCATTATTCTCCTCACCGTCTCAACATACGCAGCACCAAGCCATCTATCATGTCCTGTTGTTTCATCTTGCTGGTCTGTGATTTAATTGTACAAGAATGAACTACTCACAGTGATTAATTAGCCTTTGGAATTGCTTTCTTCCATGTGGTAATCATGGATTTTCTTTGCATTTGAAGGTATGTTTATATTCTCCTTCCTTTATCTTGTAACTCAGTATAATGGAAGCAAAATTCAGAACATCATATGAATATCAGATATGGCCTCTCCTTCACTTCAATATTTCTCTCAGTTTTCCTAATAATTCTTCAACATCATTATTATGCCTTGGTTTGTGGTGGTTTTTATAAAACTAGGTTTATCATGCCTCTGTCTAGGATGCTCACGATTCATCCGGACTTATCTTTATCATGTCTTCTTCTTAGCTTAATATGGACATCTGCTACGATAACCACCTTCGTGAATTTTGGTGATCAAGAGAGAGAGAGAGAGAGAGAGAGAGAGAGAGAGAGAGAGAGAGAGAGAGAGAGAGAGAGAGAGAGAGAGAGAGAGAGAGAGAGAGAGAGAGAGAGAGAGAGAGAGAGAGAGTTTGTTTATACATGTTCATCCTCAGGTTGATCTATAAGACTTACCGCCCGATACATGAAGATTGCTTTACCCAGACCAATGCTTCGGAAAGTTGGTACAATGACCATATGGAAGAAGCGGAAAACGTGCATCTCTTGTGTAAGATTTACATTTCTCTAACTCTCCTTATATCTTCACTGACGCTATTATTTTTATCATTGCTATTATTATTATTATTATTATTATTATTATTATTATTATTATTATTATTATCATTATTATTATTATTATTATCATTATTATTATTATCAATATTGCTATCATTATTATCATTCTTATCATTATTATTATCATATTATCATTATTATTATTATCATTATCATCATATCATTATTATTATTATCATTATCATCATTATCATCATTTTCATTATCATAATTACCATATCTCCCTTTTTTCGGGCTAGAAGTACTTCTCAGTTCCCCTCAGACGTTTTGCTGTGTACAAATGTGTTTCATACCTGCTATCATAGGTCTCTCGTTGCGCGCGCGCGCGCGCTGTGTGTGTGTGTGTGTGTGTGTGTGTGTGTGTGTGTGTGTGTGTGTATTCTGCTTCTTTAGAACCACAATAACATCCGCCGTCTGAGCCTTACCATACGGGTGGTTGTCAAAACATGAACTTTCAATGGAATGTTTGCTTTAAATTCTCCAGTCCCTTCTTGGCCTTGTGGCATCACCATTCATGGCGACGTTGTTATACACTCTCCAACACATCCCTACACCTTTTACACCCTATACACCCCTCCACACTCCCTACACCTTGATACACCTTACATATGAATGGTGGCCCCTCTACCCCATCCCACACGTTTTCAGCACATTGGCGTTCCATTTTGCCACTTTCGTTCCTGTACACATGTTTTGTTTCGTGTTCAGCAGATCATCTTTCCTCCCTGTTCCTGGTGTACGTACCTATGTATGTGGTAGGACATCCCTCTGGCCTTCCTACGCGTTGCTTCACTTATCTGTCCTGCCTTTGTGTCCTGTTTCATGCCAGTGAGTTTCCTTTCCCCAGCAGTGGGCGCAATACCCCCTGTATGCCAGTGTGTTCCCTCTCCCCTAGCAGTGTGTGTAGTGCCCCTGTAGTGTCATCGGCTTTCAGGTCTTCCTGTTCACCTTCTCAGGTCATCCTCGTGTCCAGGTCATAACGGATCTGAGGTGTACAACATTACCTGCATCTTCGTCCATATGGCCTCACCACCTAAGGTTTGCCAGTCGTGTGTGTTATGTGAAGTTAAACGAGAGTGGAAGGAGGATTCAAGGCTTATGTGTATCCCTCTTAGCCTCTTGTAGTTTCAAGAGGAGTATTCTTAGGTTTACTTGTATCTCTCTTGACCTCTTACTGGTTCAGGGGAAATGTACCCTGATATATATCGTACATGAAATCTTAATCAATAAAGTATTTCCATCATCCAGATTACAATTCATTACCATTCATTTTTTTCAACTGACTCAGGTCTTTCATCCACATCCTCAATTTCATTCTTAATTCACTTTATTACTTATACCTTACACTTTATTACTTATACCTTACACTTAATTACTTATACCTTACACTTTATTACTTGTACCTTACACTTTATTACTTATACCTTACACCTTTGCAATGCCCCTTCAGGCAGGGAGCATCATCTGACAACGAGATTACCTTAATCTTAATTTGTCATATGTAAGATTTTTGCTTTCCCCTGGACCTTGATTCTGAGGTGAGACCTTACTCACTGCAGCAAGGGATCCGCCTCTCTTCTCACTCTTCTTTCACACAATGAAATCCTCCAATACACTGCAGGAGAAGATTAAAGTGGCTCATATGTTCTCTTACAAACCTGGAGGACACTATAGGGTTGGGACAATCTGATACAACATGACAGTACAGAGATCTGTTGACGGCTGCTGCTAGAGAAGACATTTTGTGAAGAGTAATCAAAGATCAGCTGATAAAGAAAACTTTAAGGAAACATTAGTGGTAATAAAGTTATTTATTTACGTAAATCACTATTAATGTTCGATGGCCAGGCGTGGCTATGACCCGTACCGGGAGGAATTCAGGCTTAATTCCAAAGAGAGTCAGATGACTCAGCTTGACCTCAATCGCATTCATGTGACCTACAAAAACAAAGTCAGGTGCCTGACCCCTGTGAAGCGGGCGCTAAACAACCTGCCATTACAAAGAAGGTTCATTGAGGAGGAGGAGGAAGAATCGTTACTCAACACGGGAATAAGACCGAGCACTTTCACTGTAGTGTCACGTTCCTGTATGTTAAGACTAAGCATTGTAAATCCGGAAGACGTGACTTACCATAAATATAACACGAAGCAGGGAGGAGAGATGCCAAGGTCTTCCTCACTTGTCTTGCACAGGGAAAACCTCCAGCGAGAGATAAAGAATTAGGTTTTCCTACAGGAAGTAGCACATCTAGCTAGGGCTGCAAGACCGGCTCTCCATCGCCAGCAACACCCAGGAACCACGTCTAAATGTACAATACCAGGCCTCCATCATCAGGAACACCAGGGAACTACATGTACAGGTACTAGACCTGTGTTCCTTCACCAGGAGCACCCAGGAACTATGTCACGAGACAGGAACGATGGAGTAAAGATAAAAAACAGAACTTTAAATGTCTTTGCATAAGTGCTTCATTTCTTGGTGTTCATAACATTCCATTGCACCACACATGGGTAATGAGATAAGAAATAAAGATTATACGGTCAATGTTTCCTTATTCAGTTCTTAGCGGATTAGAAGTTTGATACAACTATAATTAACATGGACCACAGAAATTAGTGTCAGTGTATCCTCTAATGTCATCCATTCAGATTTCTTACAACATTTTGGTAATTTTCATATCTGTAACAAAGGATGCTTTCCTTGCAGAAGCGAAGGCTCCGAGGTGACTCGAAAAAAAGGTCCTGAAATGCATAGAAAGTTAGATAAGGTCACTGTACAAGCAATGGTCTTTGTAGAATGATCCAGTATAGACACTGGGTGGAAGTTTGAGAGCCGTTAGTCTAAACCGAGTGAGAATATTACTATATACAGCAATAAACTGTGTACTAACGCAGTTAGTGACTGCAAGACAGACATCATTCTTAGTGAACACTAGAACAAACTGCCTACTTACTGAACACTTGAACAAACTGTCTACTTATTGAACAATAGTAAAGATTACCAACGTATAAACTGTTTATTTATACCATAAATGCCCACGCGGTCGCCTCGTGCAAGAGGAAATTGGATGAATATTTCCGGTAAGTAAATTACCACAAGAGGAGGAAAGTGAAGATCCTTAATTTCTTTAGCAGATTACCTCATTATGGGTCAAAGGTCATCAGGCACCTGCTTTTTCCATATGCCTTTCGTCTGTCTGTCTGTCTGTTTGTTTGTCTGTCTGTCTGTCTGTCTGTCTTACTGTCTGTCTGTCTGTCTGTCTGTCTGTCCTCTTTATTAGCCCATTACTTAACATTCAAGGTCTTCTCTGACAACTTTCCGGCACCCCGTCTTCTATAACCTTGTCTCCATCTAACTGCGTGGCTTAGATTTTCCTCTTTTACTGTGCTGGAGTGAGGGAGAGGCTGGTGCTGGAGGGGAGCCAAGGAGGAGAGATGTAGGCAGCATAATACTGGGGGAGGAGGAGAGAAGGAGAGAGCACAGACCAATGACGTTTAAGTCAAATTTGTTATTGAGGGTTTGAGTTGATGAATAAAGAATACTGTGAAGAGGTTAGTGAAGGAGATGTACGTTGTGATTCATATTGATCTATCTACCATGCTTGATAAGAGTCGATGGAACACTATTTCTATGCATAGCTGAGTTACTGTATTTGATAACCTGAACACTGCTCCAGTACTTGATGATTAAAGTCAGTATTGTGGAAAAATATCGCAATAATTGCCCACCTTCATATCAATATAGACCAAAATATTTGTTTGTATATATCAGATAACTTTATGAGTGAAAATAATTGGAATTATGTTTTCCAGAACAGGTTATCCTGTGTTTGTGAGTTGAGAGGTGAGGTCGTCAGGGTGACCTGTGGCCTAATCTCTTCTCCTGTTTCTTAATTCATTCCTCTGACCCGCCTAGCGACGGTGGCTGTTGTATTGTATTCTGATTTTCTCTGTCTGCATTCACTTCTGACGATGTAATTATACGAAAGCGCTTGACACTTCACGTTTTCCGTTTCCTTGCGGTTTCACCCGAATCTTATGTACACTAGCTACTTGTGTACATTTTGCATATATATTATACAGTATGAAGTGAGAAGAGCAATAAAACTTTTAAAGAATGTAAGAGCTTTGGTTATAGATGGATTAGCGAGCAAGATGATGAATAGAGATGAAACTGCTGCAGACTGGATCTGGAAAATGTGTATGGAAGCATGGAAGAATGGTCAGGTGTCTGGTGACCAGACAACATCTGTTCCAGTGTGTACAGGAAAGGGCAGTAAACGTGAGAGTCAAAACGACGAAGAAGTACATCTCCCTAGCGAAGGTGACAAGGTGTATGGAAAGATAGCAAGAGATCATTTGAAAATTATCATCAAATATCTTGTTGGTGAAGATGATGACCTTGGCTTAGCAAGGAGTGTGTGCAGGTTAGAGTTTTGCATTTAGAGACGTAGTGGTGAATACTTGAGAGAAGGAGAAGGTACGTGTGGCACATGGATTTAGAAGAGATATATGATAGATGGAACAGGAAAGCACCCACGGAATGTTTGACTGTGCGAGAGAAAAGGAAGTTATGAGTGAGCTAAATGTGGGAGTGCATCAAGGTTGTGTGATGTCACCCTGATTATTTCATGTTCTTATGGTTGTGGCATTACGTGGGTTGAGAGCAAGATGAGGAAGTGTGGTGTAGTTATTAACCTGAGAGAAAAAGACTGGAAGCTGATGCAGTTGTTGCATGCAAATGATACTTTGTTGCTAAGAAATCAGAGCAACAGTTGGACAGAATAGTGGGGAGTTTAGATGATGTATGCAGGAAGTGGAGGAGGAAATCTAATGCGAATAACAGTAAAACGAAAGTTGCATAGGAGGAAGGAAGGTCATACTAGTAAGATCAGTTTGCACAGTGCAGAGGAGGAGGTTATGGACGAGTTTAGACATGTGGGGATAAATGTTAGTGTTGATGGTTCTGGTAAGGGAGAAGTTGAAAGTACGTTCTTATGAGAATAAGCAACTGAGGTTCCACTGGAAACTCTGGTAAATGGAAGTAAATCAACTGTTGTGTGGCAGAAGTTCCCATGAAGGAGTATATTTATCCTAGTGCTAAAATATGGCTGGGAAAACCAAGGGTGTACATAGAGGTTAAGATAGGTGATAAACAACTGCATAATATAGTCAGATCTAGAAAGTTAGATGGAATGAGAACGATGTGCGCGGGTTAAGTGGTGTGAACCATCATTAAAGGGAAGTAGATCTTACGACGTTATGGTCTTCTAAAACGTAAAAGTCAGGTGATTAGTTGGTGAGGAAGATAGAAGCATAGCAGAAGATACAAGGAGGAGAGGTAGACCTGGGAAGAGAAGTGACTCACACTGCGGATGCTTGAGATGAAGGTGTGTAAAGAATGACTGGGGATAAGATGCAGTGGAGGCATGATGTACTTGGACTTGATGTGAAGGAAGATTTTGATCCCACTTTACAGATCACATAATCGTGTACAGAGGAAACGTAGGAAACGTCTTCACATGCGAGAAAGTTCATGTCTCATCCCCACCGCCCAGGGGTGAGGGTGTGAGTGAGTTAGATCACGGAGGCAGCAGGAACCTGATTCATCCAGAGGAAGGAGCCAAGCAAGGATGTTCTTTTTCCTCAGGCTAAATCATCTGTTCTGGACGCTACTTCACTGCGCGGGAAACATATACACATGTGCATATTCATACTTGCTTGCCTTCATCCATTCCTGGCGCTACCGCGCCACACTTATATAAATCAGCATCGCTACCCCCTGCTTCGGTGAGGTAGCTCCAGGAAAACAGACAAGAAAGCCCACACTGGTTCACACTCTGTCTCTAGCTGTTATGTGTAATGCGCCGAAACCACAGCTCCGTATCCACATCCAATGCCCCACAGACCTTTCCTTGGTTTACCATAAACGTTTCAAATGTCCTGATTCAGTCCGTTGACAGCACGTCGACCCCTGTATCCCACATCCTTCCACTTCAGTCTCTCTCTCTCTCTCTCTCTCTCTCTCTCTCTCTCTCTCTCTCTCTCTCTCTCTCTCTCTCTCTACATATATAATATATATATATATATATATATATATATATATATATATATATATATATATATATATATATATATATATATATATATATATATATATATATATATATATATATATATATATATATATATATTTATATATATGAGTATATATATATATGTATATATATATATATATATATATATATATATATATATATATATATATATATATATATATATATATATATATATATATATATATATATATAATTTTTTTTTTTTTTTGTCGCTGTCTCCCGCGTTTGCGAGGTAGCGCAAGGAAACAGACGAAAGAAATGGCCCAACCCACCCCCATACACATGTATATACATACGTCCACACACGCAAATATACACACCTACACAGCTTTCCATGGTTCACCCCAGACGCTTCACATGCCCTGATTCAATCCACTGACAGCACGTCACCTCCAATTTGGTCTCCCTCTTCTCCTCGTTCCCTCCACCTCCGACACATATATCCTCTTGGTCAATCTTTCCTCACTCATTCTCTCCATGTGCCCAAACCATTTCAAAACACCCTCTTCTGCTCTCTCAACCACGCTCTTTTTATTTCCACACATCTCTCTTACCCTTACATTACTTACTCGATCAAACCACCTCACACCACACATTGTCCTCAAACATCTCATTTCCAGCACATCCATCCTCCTGCGCACCACTCTATCCATAGCCCACGCCTCGCAACCATACAACATTGTTGGAACCACTATTCCTTCAAACATACACATTTTTGCTTTCCGAGATAATGTTCTCGACTTCCACACATTCTTCAAGGCTCCCAGAATTTCGCCCCCTCCCCCACCCTATGATCCACTTCCGCTTCCATGGTTCCATCCGCTGCCAGATCCACTCCCAGATATCTAAAACACTTCACTTCCTCCAGTTTTTCTCCATTCAAACTCACCTCCCAATTGACTTGACCCTCAACCCTACTGTACCTAATAACCTTGCTCTTATTCACATTTACTCTTAACTTTCTTCTTTCACACACTTTACCAAACTCAGTCACCAGCTTCTGCAGTTTCTCACATGAATCAGCCACCAGCGCTGTATCATCAGCGAACAACAACTGACTCACTTCCCAAGCTCTCTCATCCCTGGGGATAGGGGAGAAAGAATACTTTCCACGTATTCCCTGCTTGTCGTAGAAGGCGACTAAAAGGGGAGGGAGCGGGTGGCTGGAAATCCTCCCTCTCTTGTTTTTTTTTTTTTCAATTTTTCCAAAAGAAGGAACAGAGAAGGAGGTCAGGTGAGGATATTCCCTCTAAGGCCCAGTTCTCTGTTCTTAACGCTACCTCGCTAACGTGGAAAATGGCAAATAGTATGAAAAAAAAAAAAAAAAATATATGTATATATATATATATATATATATATATATATATATATGGGAGGGTGTTGATTGAGAGGGTGAAGGCATGTACAGAGCATCAGATTGGGGAAGAGCAGTGTGGTTTCAGAAGTGGTAGAGGATGTGTAGATCAGGTGTTTGCTTTGAAGAATGTATGTGAGAAATACTTAGAAAAGCAAATGGATTTGTATGTAGCATTTATGGATCTGGAGAAGGCATATAATAGAGTTGATAGAGATGCTCTGTGGAAGGTATTAAGAATATATGGTGTGGGAGGAAAGTTGTTTGAAGCAGTGAAAAGTTTTTATCGAGGATGTAAGGCATGTGTACGTGTAGGAAGAGAGGAAAGTGATTGGTTCTCAGTGAATGTAGGTTTGCGGCAGGGGTGTGTGATGTCTCCATGGTTGTTTAATTTGTTTATGGATGGGGTTGTTAGGGAGGTGAATGCAAGAGTTTTAGAAAGAGGGGCAAAAATGAAGTCAGTTGGGGATGAGAGAGCTTGGGAAGTGAGTCAGTTGTTGTTCGCTGATGATACAGCGCTGGTGGCTGATTCATGTGAGAAACTGCAGAAGCTGGTGACTGAGTTTGGTAAAGTGTGTGGAAGAAGAAAGTTAAGAGAAAATGTGAATAAGAGCAAGGTTATTAGGTACAGTAGGGTTGAGGGTCAAGTCAATTGGGAGGTGAGTTTGAATGGAGAAAAACTGGAGGAAGTGAAGTGTTTTAGATATCTGGGAGTGGATCTGGCAGCGGATGGAACCATGGAAGCGGAAGTGGATCATAGGGTGGGGGAGTGGGCGAAAATTCTGGGGGCCTTGAAGAATGTGTGGAAGTCGAGAACATTATCTCGGAAAGCAAAAATGGGTATGTTTGAAGGAATAGTGGTTCCAACAATGTTGTATGGTTGCGAGGCGTGGGCTATGGATAGAGTTGTGCGCAGGAGGATGGATGTGCTGGAAATGAGATGTTTGAGGACAATGTGTGGTGTGAGGTGGTTTGATCGAGTGAGTAACGTACGGGTGAGAGAGATGTGTGGAGGTAAAAAGAGCGTGGTTGAGAGAGCAGAAGAGGGTGTTTTGAAGTGGTTTGGGCACATGGAGAGAATGAGTGAGGAAAGATTGACCAAGAGGATATATGTGTCGGAGGTGGAGGGAACGAGGAGAAGAGGGAGACCAAATTGGAGGTGGAAAGATGGAGTGAAAAAGATTTTGTGTGATCGGGGCCTGAACGTGCAGGAGGGTGAAAGGAGGGCAAGGAATAGAGTGAATTGGATCGATGTGGTATACCGGGGTTGACGTGCTGTCAGTGGATTGAATCAAGGCATGTGAAGCGTCTGGGGTAAACCATGGAAAGCTGTGTAGGTATGTATATTTGCGTGTGTGGACGTATGTATATACATGTGTATGGGGGGGGGTTGGGCCATTTCTTTCGTCTGTTTCCTTGCGCTACCTCGCAAACGCGGGAGACAGCGACAAAGTATAATAAAAAAAAATAAAAAATATATATATATATATATATATATATATATATATATATATATTTATAGACATCTTTAAAAGAAACGAACAAACATTACAGATAAGTAAAAAATATAAGTCGATATCTATGGTGTAAACTTTCCCTCAATATCTCAAACATTCCAGAGTTGAGTTGAATAAACGGGGCCAACCCTTGTTCGTGGCTGTTCTTCTTGAACATTTCTGGAGAACAGACATGATGTTCTCGTGTCGGCCGTGATGCGGAGCGCTGCGGTCAGCTGATGGGTGGGGGGTGGGGGGGGGGGTGCTGCTGTACCGTGACGTAATTAGCTATAATGACCTTTGGAAACACTTGCCATAAGGTTCTTTACTAATAGAGGGCAAAAACAACGCGGAAATAACCTCAGCGTGAATATTGACGCATCAGATTACTGACAAAGATTTTGTACTAATCATCTTTTGGGATGAAGATATATATATATATATATATATATATATATATATATATATATATATATATATATATATATATATATATATATATATATATATTTCTACGAGTCCACAGGGAAAATGAAACACGATAAGTTCCCAAGTGCACTTTCGTATGATATATATATATATATATATATATATATATATATATATATATATATATATATATATATATATATATATATATATATATATTCTCCATTTCCCTCATTTGCGAGATAGCGTCAAGGGCAAATGACTCGGCTGGAGGGGAAAAATCCTCACTTGGCCCCCTTCTCTGTTCCTTTCTTAGAAAGTAAAACAGGAGGGGAGGATATCCCACCTCTTTTAGTAGTCTACTACGACACACGGGGGTTACGTGGAAAGCATCATTTCTCCCCTGTTATCCCTGGGGATAAGGGAGAAAGAAACTTCCCACGTATTCCCTGCGTGTCGTACAAGGTCACTAAAATGGGAGGGAGCGGGGGGCTGGAAAGCCTCCCCTCTCATTTTTAATTTTCCAAAAGAAGGAACAGAGAAGGGGGCCAAGTGAGGATATTCCCTCTAAGGTTCAGTCCTCTGTTCTTAAAGCTACCTCGCTAACGCTGGAAATATATATATATATATATATATATATATATATATATATATATATATATATATATATATATATATATATATATATATATATATATATATTTCAATATAATTATTATACTTTGTCGCTGTCTCCCGCGTTAGCGAGGTAGCGCAAAGGAAATGAAACACGATAAAAAGTTCCCAAGTGCACTTTCGTGTAATGACACATCGTCAGGGGAGACACAAGAATGAGATAGAAGACGTATAACAGTCAGTTAATATGCAAGGAAGAGGCTCTACCCAAAACGTTAATGGCGTCTTCCAGTCTACCATGTACCATCATGCAGTAGAGTACCATCATATTTCATGAGGTGACACTGGTGCATGACTGTACTGCTCACACTGACGCTCCTATCTTCCCTCCCCCTGACCTGTGAGTGGGTCAGTGCAGGTGGCCCCTCGCAGGGCAGTAGGTCTGGCTCTTTTACAAGTAACTGACCCCCCACGACCATGACCTTACACTGTATAATGAATTGCTTCCTTCCCCATATATATATATATATATATATATATATATATATATATATATATATATATATATATATATATATATATATATATATATATATATATATATATATATATATATATACATATATATATATATATATATATATATATATATATATATATATATATATATATATATATATATATATATATATATATATTCATAAGCAAGGCCTGTCTCGTCTAGAAAAAGGTCCAGCTTATGTGTATGATTCTTTCATTCCTCCATTTCATATCCGGTGATGAAGGGATTATGATACATTTGTAGCTTGAGAGATTCTACCAGATGGTGGACAAATCTATCACTAGTGCAGGTTAATCAAATGACTTAGATTTAGAAGGTCAATGTTTGACAGGCGTGTCTAAGAGAGAGTTCTAGCCCCGCCCCTGCAGTGAGAGAGGACCGTGTCTCCTGTGGTGCCATCCTGACCTCCAATAGCCGTACGCTTCCTTAGAAACAATTTACGTGGATGATATTGTTAGTACACCTATGCTAGGTGTTTCACCGGAAGGATGAGCTAATATTGGTCTGGTGTACAGCGACCCACACGTGCACATAACGGAATCTTCTCAGCCAATTTTCGCGCATCGGCCACAGGGCCACGGGCTGGACCCTCAGAAGTGGCCGGCCGGCTCTCTAGAATCGCTAAAATTCGTGAAAGAACAGATTGTTGCGCCTGATCGATTATCTGGGTGAGATGAGAGTCATCTCATCTGGTTGCCAAAGTTGGCATAAGGCCAACAGTTAATGCTAAGATAGAGAAATTCCCATATAGACAGAAGCAGATGTCGCTGGGGTCGGGCCGGCATGCGCGCGCATGGGAACTCGAAGCGGGCGAGCGGCGCGGTGGTGAGGAGTCAGTGTGGCGAGAGGCAGCCGCGGAGTCGAGTCATGGCTGACCCGCCGCCCCCTGCCGCTCCGCAACCTCGCGGAGAGGGGGCTTTGTCCCCCTTATCCGGCTCCTACCTCCTCATCGTAGTAGCCGAACCGCACGTGGATCAACACAAGGATACCATCCTCAGCAGAATATCTAAAGGTAAGTCCTGGCGTTGTGTTGAGGGTGTGAGCACTGGAGCAGCTGGGTCCAGGCTGCTCGGCCGCGCCCAATCAATGCCGTCCGCCACGTGAGAGGCACCCTCGCCGGCACCCTGGACGGCATCAGCTGATTGCTATGATCGCGTTGACCCCGACGTGTCGACCTGTCACCCCCAGGGTCACCTGGACCTCACCCGCACCCAGGGGAAACCTCAGGTGCCAGAGCGGCCGAGCAAAGATGGCGCATGATGGGTGCCAGTAGAGACCTGGAAGCTTCTGCAGTGGGCACCAGGCGGCCCAGGCTGGTGCCGGGGGTGGGCTGGGAGGGAGGCATCCCCCGGGACCGACGTGGTGGGGTGGGCATCATCATGGCAGCGGGCACTGCAGTAATGCAGAGTCATGGGTGGAGATCGTGGGTGGGAACCAGACTTCCATGATGGTTGGGGTGACAATCAATACTGGAGTGACGCGTTGCCCGCAGTGCCGCCTCCCGCCCCCTCACCCACCCTGCATGACCACCCACTTCCACCCACACACATACACACACACACACACACACACACACACATACACATACACATACACACACATATACACACATACACACACACACACACACACACACACACACAAGACTACCACATTTAATTCCTAACAGACCAACAGAAGACCTCAGCCCCTCGTCCCAGAACCCATGACAAGCATCATGCACCCAGAGCCCACACCTCGGGCGGGCCAATGCAGTGGCCGGGTGACCTTGAAACGCTCTCTCTGGCGTGCATTCCTCTCGCTTTCACGGACTGGCCTCCAGCAGGCAGCTCTGGAACCTCGAGGTGTTTTCCCTGGGCCTTCACGCCCTGGTGATGGCGCCCCTCTGAGATGGCTGACGCCTTCCCCAGCCCTGAGTGACGGGTCCCTGGGCCAGGCTGCCGGCAAGACGGATCGCCTCCACCTGTGCAGAAAGAAACTCGCCCAAACTTTCCACAGGAAGCGAAAATATCCCGTGAGAACTTCATAAAGGAAAAACAACAGAAAAAGTCTTAATTGGTGTCCCTTCCTCTCCCATGAAGAGAACGATTGGAAAAGTAAAATTGAAACTAAATTTCCTTGGGAAATATATTGGAACATTAACGTTTAGACGCGAAAATCAATTGTAATGATTCGAAGCGTTTCGAATATAGTTGATACTCTTTGATTGGCTTAAATTTTCTCTTTTTTTAGCATTATTTTTCATTATTAGGCTCATGATAACCTTCCGAGGATTAGTTAATGTATATAATTGGTAGACGACGGAGAATGGGAGGTGCAAGGGAGGGACACAAGGAGAGTAAGATGGAGGGAAGATAAGGGAGGGTTCATGGCTGGCATGACTCGGGATCTGTTGCCAACAACTTTATCGAGACAGGAACCTTCCGTGGGTGGGTAGGGCAGGCGGAGCCGGCGCTTTCTCACTCTATACATCTTCATATACATCTTTGCATGCATTTATCTATCAATGTATACATGCATATACATACATATATATATATACATATATATATATATATATATATATATATATATATATATATATATATATATATATATATATATAAACATATATATATATATATATATATATATATATATATATATATATATATATATATATATATATATATATATAAACATATATATATATATATATATATATATATATATATATATATATATATATACATATATCTTATTGACATGAGAGTAGGGAGCAGGTGGGGACGCTTGACATTATAGATCCAGGATTTACCAAGTCCTCGTTTTTATGCATTAGCTTCACCACCTGATGATTCACCCTCTGAGGAAATTATATTTATGTTTTTCGTCTTCCTGACAGTGTGGGAACTCCAGGATGAGCCTAATGCCTTCTTGCGAGGTCTTTTTGTATATATGAAAATATTGTTAACAACATTGCATTAGTACTGATCATTATAATTATGATACTGCACTAAACAACAAAATGTAGAGGCATGAATATTTACAATCTACACGTACTGGGCCATAAATACTTCTGTAAACATTGTTATAAATAAGAGTACTTTGAGTAAAATTAGTGTTCATCACGCTAGTAAACTATATATTTAGATACTTAAGACGGTACACGTTAAATAGCCAGGTTGGGTCAATTTTCTTAAACAGGGGTATCACTAATATTTATAGTCGAGCACCCTGTTGCATGAAAGGGACCATGCGGTTGATCTTCCCACGCTGTCGCCTGTTATCATCACCCTTGTTAATAACAAGTCTGTCGAGGAAGTATCGCCCATAACTTAAGTTTGTTGAGAAAATCTTACCTTGAACGTTAGTTTATCTAATAGATATCACTCGCAACTTACTCCTGTTTAGAAGATATCACAAAATAACTCACATCTATTGAGAAGACATCACATGCATTATGTCTATCGAGAAGATATCGCATGTAACTTATGTCTATCGAGAAGAAACCCTCCATAATGTAAGCCTGTAAAGACGGAGTCACCTGTAAGGCACGTCTATCGAGATCACATCTAAATCTTCTGGTTATCTAACATGTTTCATTCTTTCCACGAGCAAACCCTAACATGAACACGCCCAACAATGTCTTCATGTTTCCACACATTACCATATGCAGCGAGACGTATACATGTTGCATACTGGAACGGAACCGTTGCCACACTGTTGTCTGTTGATTCCAGAACCGTTACTGCACTGTTATCTTTTCACAACAGACAAGATAACCAATTCCAGTATCTTCATGCACGTGAAACTTTTCATTTTGCAAAGTATTTCTTTTGAACTGACCAGAGATGTTTATGAAAGATCCTTCTATTACTAGTTGTTGAAGATGACATGATCAGTATTTTGAAACCTATTTGTGTACATTAATGAATATCGATCTATTTACCTATCCATCTATCTTTTATTCTAAAGTTAGCTGAGACGGCACGGACAACTGAGACCCTAACGATATATATGTAATATATATGTAATATATATATATATATATATATATATATATATATATATATATATATTAACCCTAGCCTGAGCCAGGCACCCATTTTATCGATCAACCTATAGAGCGCATGAACAGGTTTGGTTGACTGCGGACCGATTGCCGCAACCAGGATTCGAACCTATGCGCTTGACCCTGGGCGGCCCGTGAATGCGTCACGGTCAGGAACGCTGACCGATACACCACGGAAATCCATACATCATCTATCTATCTATCTATCTATCTATCTATGATCATTAGCACCATTCCAAGGTTTCATGAGGCGAGTCAGTTACATTTAACTACCAATTCTCCCCAAAGTATAAGCTCCGTGAACCACATGACAGTTGTAAAGTCCTCGTGACATGACGTGGGAAATCTCAGCTTTGGTATGCGGCTCAGCGAACCATGGAATCGAGACGTCATTAGAATTGAGCGAAACTGTTTTATTCAGTCTCGGTGGAAGCAGACGGCTGAGGCAAACTACGTCTCGTTTCATTCGAAACCTGAGGCCTCATTCACACTAAGGTGTGGTGTTATGTTCAACCGTCTCTACCTTCATAGGAATTCCTCAGACTCATGAAGAACGAGTCGCTGACTCTTAGAAATTCTTCTGTCTTCACAGTAACTGTCTCTTCATTTACACTGCAGATAATTCTATTGATTTCTTTCATGTCCGCTATATAGCCATCCCCACCCCGCCCCTCCTTCCCCATACTGCAATCCTATATTCATTCTTAAAGTCTTAGGAATAAGAAGGATCCTTCCTTCGTTGCAAAATACACTCCTGTAAGATCTTTCCTTTACAGTGTCGTGCATGTTTACCTCATACACAACATCCGTTCCAATTCTCTATAAAGAAGTTGCTCCTATTTCTACCCAAATCTACCCCAGTTTTAGAATACCGATTTACCATTTTACCTACACGAACCCCAAATCCCATTCATCCCATAAAAGCTCCATTTCGGGATCCATTTGTATTAATCTCCCACAGTGTCATAACCATCCAATCCATCAGTCTCCTTTCCACTCCCATCCCTACACGTCCCATTATCTTCACCCCATAATAACTCATCTCTTCTGGTCTTAGCCTCTAAAGGCCGTATTCTCTGGGCCATAAGCCAAGATAAGCAACTGTATAAGCCAAATGGAATCTTGCAAAATTTGAATTGCTTTCAGATAGAGGAAAAATGTGAAAAAGATTCAATAAAGATCTTGATAAAAGGATTGTCCTCCTAGCTAAGTAAAGCGTCTGCCCAGGTTGGTAAGGTCCCAGAAAACATGAAAACGTTTTCATCCATATATTTTGATTAATAAGATCTGAACTTCCTCTCCTAAATATTGATAACACACAGGACTTTACCCACTTCACGTACCAAAAATGTGCGAATCCAATGAAATACAGTTGAGTACAGGACAGGTTTTTATAATACAGTATAGTACAGGATAGGTTTTCATAATACAGTATGGGTTATCTGTTCACTTAGATTATTGTTTCAGCAGACTGGACAGACTGTATTCCGATGGTGTAAAACTAAAAAAAGCAGGAGTGATACCTGGCTCCCATGTTGCCCTACGTGGATAGTGCTAAGATGGGAAAGGGTTAACATTGTATTTAAATACATGTTATGCTTCTCTGGTTTTTTACAGTCTTTGATATAATACATATGTGTATACACACACACACACACACACAGATATATATATATATATATATATATATATATATATATATATATATATATATATATATATATATATATATATATATAAATAATGTCCTTATACTTGTCGTACTGTTTCTGGTTCAGCCGAAGAAACGACGGACTCACATTTGAATGTGACCTCAGTTGACCTCACACAGCAGTTGTGCCAAGAAAAAATAGTAGCTTTTTTTCCCTGCTGTTATGGCACGCCCTCCTTAAGAGCACTTTAAACGCAAGCGCATTGCAGAGGCTGGTCAAGGCCGTAGCTACTGCGCAGGCGCGTCTTCACACACGCCTATGACGTAACTTTAGCGCTAAAAGATAAACAGTTTCCTGTCATCCATTTCTTCAGTCTGGATGGATAAGAACTTAATAATCTTGAGGGTCTTAGTGTTGCCTACTTTTAACCCAGCGTTTTAACTCCCGAATCTTATCTTGGGTTTATTATACCACGACTCAGTATTGGTTTATGACCTGGATTTATCACAGTATTGCTCAGTCTTGGTTTATGACTTGGATTTATCCTAGCATTTCTTAGTAATGATTTATGACTGGTTTATCGTCTCATGGCTCAGCGCTGGTTTATGACTTGAGTTTATTGTTTGGGAATTGTGGTTTACTTGACCTGCTCTCATTATCGTCGGTTCATAGTGTGACTGTATTGCTCAGACCCATTTTAGGTCACCATTACACTGAATAGAGCCACTATCGTCTATAGCTCAGTCTTATATCAAAAGAATGTTAGAACTTTTTGTCACTCTGATTTCATTTTTCAAAGTATCCAGTTATGAGTAGAAAATTCAGATACCATCAGCGTCTTTGCTCGTAATACCTCTCACATAGATAAGCTTGATATACTGTCTAACTAAGCTTATCTTCACCGGTTCTTTGAGTAGCATAAGAAAACTATATCCTTTCTAAATGACTAAAAGATATCATTCCTGCATAATCGTTCTTTTGATTTGTTTCTGTGTGATGTACTAATGCAAAAAGTCCTATAGACCTTAACATGGTGTAACATAACAGTAACATTACATATACACGCATATCAACGTACTATCCCCCTTACCATTACATATACACGCATATCAACGTACTATCCCCCTTACCATTACATATACACGCATATCAACGTACTATCCCCCTTACCATTACATATACACTCACATTAACGAGATAAGTAGCCATTTCTTAAAAAGAAATCATCTATAATCTTTGTGATTTTCTTTAACTGTTATGATCTGCGTACAACAAGGAAGAGAACCAACCCACACTTGTCTCTAGCCATAACCCACATACAGCTACATTGTGGCAGTCTACTTCTAGTAAGATATATACCTATATACATACATGAGGGCCTCACACAGACCCGCCACGTATCACGCTAGGGACAGCAATGAGGGTATTAAGAAAACGGATTGTCACTCACCCTGGCTACCCCGACGCTTAGCCAGGGCTGTTCCCTCCCTCAGTAGACGTGTGACCATGAATGTTGTGAACTGGTTTTCTGATGCAACGTGAGCAGGCACATCTGCCTTCACTAACTACTGATACTTTTGTAGATAAATGAATGCATACATACATGACTATACATATGCAAAGATAAATGATTGAATATATATATGTATGTATCAGATAGAGAGACACACATACACACAAGCTTGCACACATACATACTAGGTAGATAGATAGAGCGATAGATAGATAAAGAGATAGATAAAGCTTTCTCCATGATTCAGGTTGAATGAACTTTGGAACCAGAACTCAACAGTGGAACTTACATATAAGTTCTGACCCCTGTGCACTTGTCGGTGACCCACACTGTGGCCATCATTTGACCACTGGGTTCAGAATTCAAGAGAAATTGGTGCCAAAGATATACAGAAAACAAGAAGATAAGAGATTTTATGTAGTGCAAATATGTGTCGATCTTACACATGATAGATACGTCCTTCAGTCTTACGAACTGGTTGATATAATGGATTTTCTTAGTCGTAGTAACTGGATAGACATATAGTCCTTATCATACCTGGATCTTACTAGAAAGATTGGAAGACTGTTTTCATCACAGTTGGATGATACTATTTCCTTATCATACCAACTAGACAATGATATTGTCATGATGAGAATGATAAGAAGACTGAGTTATTTAGACCACATATTAACCCGATAGATGTATCTATATATCTATTGGTCAAGTGCTGTCAATATAGACAGGAAAAATAGATGTAAGTCCGTACTGTTTACATGGATGCGTTTGAAACTTTAGCTTGATGGAGTATGCTCAGTCTGGTTATCTGGATTTGTGTTCAGTTTCCAGGGTACAAAGTCAGGTGAACAAACTGTTAAGTCACCACGAGCCCAGATCCCTCCGACGCGAAGCATTTTCATGTGAGGTGTTTGTCACGCTACTGTAAACATCTCTTGTAAACACTGACAACTCTCTAAACTTACGTCATAAATATTTGAAAGCTCTGGAACGAGTCATATATATATAGGTGATAGACCTTTATAGATATTATCATTATCATTATTAACATTATCATTATTATTATTACTATTATTATCATTATTATTATTATTATTATTATTATTGTTGTTGTTGTTATTGATAGCAGTAGTAAAAGTAGTAATATGAATAATGGCTGTGAGAGTAAAATCAGTTAAGGGAAATATCATTACTGAGTGTCGGTATTTCCTAAACAAACATCCAACAAACACCATATTGGTGGATGTTATTGAGTAGATGGCCAGCCTAGCTATGTTGGTTGTGTTGGTGGGGCCAACCTAGCCATGTTGGCTGTGTAGGTGGGGCCAACCTAGCATTGCGGGGCTTCATGTAGTGTTGCCAGGCTCCGGAGTCACCAGACCCTATGTTGGTACCTGCAGTGTTACCATGCAGCCAGGACACAACACCCTACCCTGATATTAGCCAAATATTTGCCTTGTGTTCAGTCAGGCACAGCAAAAACCTCACCAAACATCATATGAATCTACTTGTAAATTAATCGACTGGTTGGTTGAATCTGTATGTATTATACATCAAGATACATATGATTGTTGTTGACATCGTTGTGTCAAGGTAGAGTGTTGGTTCTAACGGTTTTTAAGGTCATTAACCCATACGTCGTACGAAATTCTTATAAAACATCAGAAGACATGATTTCTAGGTCGGTCTAAATCGATTTCTCCCGCCCCTGCGGCACGCCAGGGTAAACAATGTCAGTTGCTTAATGTCTGCTTTTGTCTTTCATTTTCTTGTTAACGAAAACTACTTCCAGGTCATTGTAATTTCCAGGTGTCCCTGCCTTCACGATGCAGACTTGCTCATGTTTCGCATTTTATTTCTTCAGTCACGATCTTTAGGAATAATGCATTGGATTTTGATGGTATGATGATGATGCCGTGTGCTCCTCTGCTTCCCTACAACTGTGGAAGAAACTTTTGGTGTATTTAGGAACTGGAGGTCATTTGTCTCTCTTTCTTCACTGATAGAGAGATAGACCAGTGCTGCATCAACCCCCAGAACGTGATAGCAGTGAGGCCAGTAATGAAAGCATTACCAGGAAGAGTTTGTGTTCAGGGGACAGTATAGTTGTGGGTCTATACAGTAACAATTCACCGTGCTCAAAATATACCTACTGTATCCTATTGTAGTGTTGTGAGAATACAATCACTGTATCTTTGTTATGGTTGTGTGGCGTGTATACAGTTCCTGACATGAGGAAGTAGTGAACAGACAAAAGTGAATGTAAAGTGAGGTGTTAAGTTAGAGAATGTAAGACATGGACGTGTACTTATATGTAATGGCGTGGTGTTGGTGATGATAATAGTGGTGGTGGTGGTGGTGATAGTGGTGGTGGTGGTGATGGTGGTGGTGATGGTGGTGGTGATGGTGGTGGTGATAGTAAAGCTAGTGATACTAGTGGTAGTGGTGGCGAGGGAAGGCTTGCCTCAGGGAAGGGACACATGTTAGGCTTCTTCCCTCCCCCCCCAAACCCCACCCATCCCAAACTCCCCCCACCCCACCCCCCCACCTCTCTCCCTCACTCTCTCTCATGTTTCCCTGCCCTGTACACCCCACATCTTCAGTACACCTTCCTCAGTGTCTTATCCTTCTCTACACCTCTATTGCAGACACTGCAACATTCACGTTTCTCACACATTTCCACACATTTGCCTCCCACCAAAACCTCCTCTCCATTCATATTTTCTGTCATCTTATTATGATCTGCTTTACTTACCGTTGAACATTTAGTGGACGATTTCCATAATCCTCATTACTTCTATCACGGACGCCCTCCTAATAAGAAATCTCCATTAATACAGATTCCACGCTAATATGAACGCCCTTTTATACAGAACACCTTACCCAGCTCCTGCTAACGCGTAACCCTGTGACTGAACCACTTAAACATACTCTGTTGCCCAAACACTTGATCTCCCTACTAACCAATTACCCTGCCACCCATCTAATCAATCACTCTGCCACCAGCCACCCACATATCCTGCCTTTCTAATCACCCAGCCGCCCCGCCACCCCACCACCCACCCTGCCGTAACGAGAGAAACCGCCCAGAGGAAATTCCAGAAATATTTCCCACCTCACCCCATACTTACCCCTCCACGCATACCAAGTATAATGTCGGTCTCTATACCCTACACAGGTTTCTAGGACAACCTTGTTCTTGTTCTTCGTTCTTTTCCCAAATTCCTACAACACATTTTCTCTCTTTCCCTCATATCTCTATCTTTATCCTCTGACTGCTTCTCCTCCTACTCCCTATCATCACTCCCACACCCTCTTCCCTCTCCCTCCCCCATCCAGAAGTGGTTCCCAGGGCGGCATAAGAAGTTTGCAAGTTGTTATACAATTGTTGTGGTCGAACGCTGCGGTTCCTCTGTCATTCGTTTGGTCACAGACCTAATGTGGAGTTCTCGAGAGAAGAAATTATTTCCGGGTCGTTTTCCGCTAGGTGGTGCTGGTGCCGTAAGGCGACGGACTGGGTCTCACTCCGTTCATAAATGGGTTAATAGCTCTTATTTTTTCTCGTTTTGTGGTCAACTTCTCTCAATTTTCTTTAGAAAGTCTCTTTTGAGCTACAGTTTATTTCCTTTGAATGTCTCCATTTGGCTGGTCTAGTTAAGCAAGTCTTTAAATGGGAAAACTTTGTTTTGAAAACCACGTATGCGCCGTGTTACTTACACGGTAAGAAATTGTGGTCGACCTTTTTTTTTTTTTTTTTTTTTTGCTTTCGTAAGAAGTTTCTTGTTGCCTCGACTTTTTCTTTAATGTAATGAGGCTATTTCAGCTCGCTTTCCCTTGGATAACAAACTTCTCTAGCTTTCTGTCTGTATATATCTGTGGCTATGGATAACTAGAGAGAGTGGTATTGGAGGCTGTGGATAGTTTTAGGCAGCTATGGTTATCTATGGACGACTGTAGATGACTTTGGAAGGCTGCAGGTGTAACTGATAATAGCTGATTATAGCTGGCTATATGAATAGCTGTGGGTGCATTGGCTGAGTATAGTTGGTTCTAAGTGACCATATGTTTACTGACTGAATATAGACGGTTATAGATGGCTGTAGTTGGATACAGATGCAATTAGTAGCTATAGGCACCTGTGGGTGGCTATAGTGCCAGTGGCTGGCTGTATGTAGCTTTGACGACGATTAACTTGAGATCATAAGAAAAATCCGTATGAAAACCTGTTGTCTCTCGAGGAGAGGAACATCGGGACTCTGACTCGTGAGATCAATCTCAGTTGAGATCATAAACTTCGCTCACTTCTTGGCTCATGCAGGAAGGTTCTTCTGGATCATGAGTTTACTTTCACATTCCATTTGGTAAACCATTCCAGAGTTAACAAGTAAACTGCTTGTGTCTGACACACAGGTTTTAATCCTAACTTGACGGTAATAATGTATGATGTATTACAAATATGTGTGTGTTTTCTAGTTATCCAAGTCTAGATAATGTACTCATGATATTTGTATCCAGATATTCTAATGAAGATTTTCAGCTCAAGATTTACAATATCGAATAGCTTTCCCCCCTGCCTCGCTGAGAGCTGTTTATGTCTCACATTCATGTAAATGTAGAAGGTCCGAATGTCTGAATGTAAAAGGTCTGAGTGTTGACATCGCTCTGCACTTATGAATATTCTGATTCACTGCTTCTAATTGAAACGATTCATCCGTCGAGGAGAAGATCACACAGTGATGTTCGATTCTTGTTTCTCTCGTCTTTCGCGCTGACCTACGCCGAGTATGACCTAACTATACAGTGGTCATACTTGTGCCATAAACCGATCATACACGTTACCATATACCAACCATACCAATGGTTGGTATATGGACCATGCCCCTTACCACAGGCAACCCATAACCCGACCATACTGTTTAGACATCCCCAGCCCATCCTAGACCTCTGGCACACATACACACACACACGCACACACACACACACACACACACACACACACACACACACACATACACACACATACACACACATACACACACACACACACACACACACACACACACACACACACACACACACACACACCTATTGACCACGCCCAGATCAGGACGCTTCTGCATCCATCTATCTCCCTCAGACCTCCAGAACCAACACCATATAGTATTTAACTTTTCAGTATGATTAATGCATCTCTCTTTCTCTCTCTCTCTCTCTCTCTCTCTCTCTCTCTCTCTCTCTCTCTCTCTCTCTCTCTCTCTCTCTCTCTCCACTTTCCCATCCCCCTACCATCACCAAACCCTGGTCCATCTCCCCTCCCCCTCCATCACTGCACGGAATTGGCAAAACTTGCCTGGCTGTGCCTTAAGGGCAGACAGGACGAAAATTGTCTCAGAGTGAGGTGAGACTGGCTCAGGAAGTGAGAGAGAGAGAGAGAGAGAGAGAGAGAGAGAGAGAGAGAGAGAGAGAGAGAGAGAGAGAGAACTTGACTCATTCTTAAGCATTAGACTACAGCAAAATGATACCGATTCCGTAGTGCAAATGTTAATGATTATGTTAATAATAACAATGATGATAAATATAATGACAATAATAATGATAATGATAAAGATGATAATGACTTGTCATGACTAGTAGAATTCGTCCTCAGCGTACCAAGCACATTCCTTCCTCACTCCACCACATTCTTCAGTCAGACACTCACTCACTCCTCATCCACCACACTCAACCCGCTCTGTCTATCATGAACCCCTAACTCAACCCCTCCCATCAACACACCCTCACACACACTCTACATCCTCTCTCTCACTTCCATCACTAATCCTTCCCCCCTTCAACCCATCTCACGTTACCCCCCCATCAACTTCCCCTTAATCAAGAACACTTTCTCCCCATCTCTACCCAGTATTGCATGTGTGATGGGTAAGGGAGAGGGGGAGGGGGAGGGAGTGTGGTGCCCTTGAATATAACATGCCAAAGAAAGTATTGACAGCCCTGCGCCACCTGTCTAGACCAGCTGTCTGCACCCAATGCACCAGATGGCTCCCCAGGTATTGGACCAGCTGCCTCGCCTCAGCTGGTCCACGTCCAGACAACACCACCTTCCCCATACTGCGTCACGTGACCCACATACATTATACAGTGCCGCCCAAACTTTACTGGGATTGTGACTGTATAGTTCAACCCCAGAAGATCCCTTATAAGGGTCCTGAAGCTTCGAAACTGCACTTCAGTCAGGAGCAGGGGAATGATGCACGCCTTTGAAGAATTTCCCGACTGGAATATATATATATATATATATATATATATATATATATATATATATATATATATATATATATATATATACAGTGTGTAGAAAAGTTTCCCATGTATATCCTCAACGTCTGCATTCTGAAAGTATCGAATCACTGAACGTCAACTTAACATATGGACGACACTCAGTTCTCTTTATGACAAAAGAAAAATCCTTGAACTACATAAACCAACATTTCATCAAGACGAACATTCACTGAACTAGACATTTCCAACACATTCTTGAACTTCAAGTCGTCAAGCTTTCGTTAGAAAGTACGAGACAATCTGGTGAGGAAAGTTAGCGTGAGATGTATAAAGAGGATACTTTCTCAGAGTTAAAACTTTCCCTTTAGTGTGAGTCAGGAGGTCAGGCCCCAGCCGGTGATCCTGGGGTCTCTGTGTCTCTTACCTTCGTCTAAGCAATATAGTTTTCATCTTGTTTGCCAGGTTGCTCTGGCGAAGAGTTCCTCACCTTGGTATGCCCATGGTCTAGTGGGGGAAGTCACTCAGTACTGGACACTACTAGATATTGACACATTTTCCCTTACCTCTGTACTTCTTGGGTCTGTGTTCGATTACTGGTGCGGGTCAGTAAAGTGCACCTCCACTCTTCGTGTTCCTTTAAGACTTCCTTGGTCAACTGCTGGACTTACTGTTGCCCACACTATTGGATGTTGTGGTCAATATTTCATGATAAAAGAAGAACTTCGCTGATGGTCAACAATCTGTGGGTTATGCATGAACATACAATAACTGGACATGTCTGTGAAAATCAATCGAATTCAGTATTCAAAAGCTTTTTATATGTAACGTAAAGAAAAACGAAAATCAGTATAACGTTCATTTTTCGTTTTAAAATTTTCAGGGTCAGATATGTTTTTGTACGCAAGAGAAGACGTTATTGCAACTTGGATGTAATATAAGTTTATCAGTGGAACTTTAGTCATCTTCAAATCATTTGACTCATGAAAGTTTTTCCTAATGTACCAAAGTTTCTAGAATTATTCATCGGTCTTGGAATATTGCCAATCTTCCCATCTCATTCAACTAATTGAAAATTTCTTGCAATCATTTGCCCTGAAAAGTGAAAAAAAATAGAATAAAAAAATAAATTGGTGCGTCGTGGCTGAAGTGAGAAGCTCATCATACTGACAAGTCGAGTGCCTCGGTTCGCACTCAGGAGCCGGGAAGACTTATCTGAGAGGCACTCACCATTGTGCACGCAAGACTGGTCACTTTTCAAACCCAGGGACTTTGAAATTTCAGTTCACCTTTCTGGTCACGGACACCATGATACCCTGCTTCATTGTGAAGCTAAAGGAAAGGAATTGTTTGAGTCTTAATCCACAAGAGTAAACTGAGTGAAATTATAACAATAAGATGATATATATTGCTACTGAGCCAAGCTCACACCGACACTGTTTCGCCTGAAGAGAGTCTGTCTCAAAAGAGACTTTTTATCAGCAATGATAACCCATATCTTCCTGTTCTTAATCCTTTTTCAATTATTTTCTCACCTCTGTACTTGTCAATATTCTTATATGATTATCAAAAACCAACTTCACTTGAAAGTGTCATTCCTCTAATTCAATCTGAATTTTCTTCGTTCATGATAAATTTTGATGTATTCTTTGTTGAATCTTGTTAACAGAGATTATGTATAAAACTCAGTCATCTAATAAGTTAACTTCGTGGCAAATGAAAAGACCGAAAGTGGTGAAGATTGAAAATGTAACTTTTATAAGTGAAGATCTGAGGTTTACTTACTCAAGTGCCTCCCCCCCCCCCCTCTCTCTCTCTCTGTACGAGCAAGGTTTAAAGTTAGCACAATCCTGACCCGGAAGTGTTGGAGAAAGATCATGTTGTGACAAAGCACTTTAGGTCAAATTGATCAATTAATCACTTCACTCGTCTGATTAACTTATCCCTCCACTGGTCCAATCACAATGAGGCTGGGTGTAAACTGTGCAGGTAACAGAGAAGGGGGCCAAGTGACGATTTTCCCTCTAAGGCTCTGTCCTCTATTCTTAACGCTACCTCGCTAACATGGGAAATGGCGGATGTGTACGAATGTTCGTTATCTTTTTGACACGCACGTGTACTGGGGAGACCCAGGACACGCACGTGTCGTGGGGGGAGCATTATCAGTCATAACTGTTTGATGTCGAAAGCGGGTCATATTTTCGTGAATGTTTTGCATGATTAGTGCACGAAAGGTCATTATTTACAGTGTACTAAACCCTTCACTTCACGAAAGGCTTTCGTGTACAGTTTACAATTCATTCTTAGCTTCTGAGGGATTTGAACGATAAAAAACTCAAGTCGAATTCTGTAATTTCTTATCTTACAAACATTAGTTTACAACTTGGTTGTTGAATGAGGTTTAAGTATTCTAATTCTATGTACATTTGCACATATCAGTCAGTTTATAACTGTATAAATGTATTATAAAAAGTAGGTAGTTTTGTGAATATTGTTCATCGTGAAGGGAAACACTTAAGGATAAATAAGAAGAGCTTTATATGATGGATGAAAGAAAGAATTTAGTAAAATGTGATTAAGAAACTTTTCGCATCTTCGCAGACTTAAGATACGGTGGGGTGGATGAAGAGCTGTGGGTTTAGCTGGATAAGGTTAGATGAACTTGGGTAAGGTTTTATGGGGGTTTGAACTAGACTGAATGGAAAGTTGTGTGGTTGGGTGGAGAGGTGTGGATGTAGTTGTGTTGGGTGGGTTGGGTGACTGACATTAACCAGCTTATAATGACTCGGGAGATATGTCAAGGACCAAGTGATTTTGCTGGTGGTTTGTTGGTAGTTTTCCCAGCCTGGCGAGGCGGATGTCACCCTCAGACCATACCTGTGACGTGAGAGCCTCCAGCAGCCACATTATTACTCGTACACAAAGTTCCATTTTACTTTCGCCGTTTCCCAGTCTATACAGATATGATATAAGGAAATATCATTCTTAAGTTTCGTGACTGTAAGGGTCACATGACGTATTTGCCCGCCTAACACAGACCCATAACTTGTGGCAGTACAGAGAACAGGTAGGTCAAACGAAAACAACCATATTTCATTTCGGTGTTCACGCCGGGAATCTTGGAAGCTTCCTTCGTTAATCGGTCGTAAAACGAAGCAAACATTGGTTGAATGTCGGGGGGGCCGGAGTCATGAATGTCGGGGGGGCCGGAGTCATGAATGAAGGCAGGGTTGGTGCGCCCAAAGGCCAGGCCGGACCACATGACCTTCTGTGAGTCGCTGAGCAGGAAGGGGAGCTAAATACCAGAATCGTAGGGGTCACAACCAAGAGATCGAAAGCTGGAAAGACAGTCTTGTCAATGACACTGTAGAGCACTTTTGTCGTGTTGATGGAATCTTGAAATATTCTTATAATGATGAATGATTATTTATTTACAACGAGGCTTGGGGGGGAGGGGGGGGGAAATAATGATAAAAAAATTAAAGTAAACACTGAAAAATAATCATATTCATGACTGTAATGATAATGATAAGAACGATTGTGAAACCTTCATCAAAGTCATACACGTTCGAGAACATCTCTGGGTATAACCGTCGTCATGATAGTTATTACCAGTTATCACTAACTGCCAGTTCTAAAATCATTACGACATGCTTGAGAATCTTTGAGAAGAAGTACGATAGAATATGGTTATCGTATTGGCTGACGTAACCAGATCTGAACTCACGAGGTGGAAGTAAAGCTTTGTGTGTTGCCGTGAGACACATCGCGATAGGTCTTGTGTTATCTCTCCTGTGACGTGGTGGACTCGCGAAGGAGAATTCCATCACGAGCGGCAGTCGATATTGTCGCCACATTTGTGGTGTTTGTCACAGCAGGAGGGAGCGAGGGACGTGGGGTGAGTGGTCTGTGGTGTGGTGGTGGTGGTGAAGGAAGGAGTGGTGCAGCTCCCTGAAGGGTGGCTGGTCAGGGTTGCTGGCTGAGGGGGTGGCTGGCCAGGTCTCCCTGCAGAAGGGTGACCCTTCAGGCTCCCTGCTGGACCCTTGGCTAGGACCCAACTGCACCTCCCTCAGCTGGCTGGCTCCACCGTCAATGTTTTTGGAAGCGAGACGGCGAGTCATGACTTATGCCTCCTCCTGCCCTCATACTCCACCCTACTCCCTCATACTCCACCCTACTCCCTCATACACTTCTCATTATTAATCCTCTCCTGTTTCTCTCCATACCTACCTCATGAACCTCACCCTCCCTCACTCACCTCCTCCTCCTCCTCTTCCTCCTCCTCCTCCTCCTCCACTCTTACAGACCATTTTTTCCTCCAGTGTTACTTAAACTCCCTCTTCTCTGTTCTCAAGCTAACACGCACGCACACACACACACACACACACACACACACACACACACACACACACACACACACCACACATACACCAGAACAATCCGTGACACGACATATCCAAGGTAACCTCGAACAGACTTCACACATTAATCAATAATAACCAGGAACTGAACCTACCATGTGGGTTCAACATGTGCCACTGAACTCAGTGTTGTCTTTATCATTTTATTCCTATAAAATCTACGACGTTTTCTCATGGCTATAGAAGGTGTTAGTCTTTCACTAGAGACGTACCAGAGGCCACAGAGGAACGTATGTGTTGCAGGAGGCAACAAGATGACCTGAAATTCGAGAAATATAATTCGTTTGTGAAGCCAAATATCAAAGGTGGTCAGGAGTACTGGAGGAACAGGTGTGTCTCCAACATGGCTCCTGAAGGTACAAGATTTTGATATCAACCAGCACCACGGTCGAATGAGGACGTCGCCCGACCACAGTAGAGTCAGGCCTTCCGGAAGAGGTTATTCTAAGTCCGGGTTCCCCGAGGGCAGGTCCAGGGGCGCTGCAGGGGCGCTGGGAGGATCTCCAGATAACGTAAAATCCAGGTGGGAGGTGGACGAACTGGAGAGTTCTAGTACTGGGGCCACGACCACACGCCAGGATTATTTCCCGTGTTGGGCAGAGTAAGAAAACGCGGTGGTCAGTCATCATTGCTTGAGACATTTTACAAACGTGGTTATCTGCGTCTGGTGTATATCCGTCCCGTGTGCAGGGAGGGATATTACACCGGAGGGATAATGAGGAAGGATATTATTCATGGAAACTGCCCCATGAAGATAAGGGAGGACAACAGCTATCCTGGGGCGGAGGAGCCTCGCAACTTGGGGGTGACATTGATGTGGTAGCTGGGGGCGTCCTGCGCCGCGGACGATAACGAGCCGTGCAGCCAAGTTGTGTTCCTCACAGCAACAGGCATGAGGTGCACATATCCATGTACGTATATGTGTAGATGTGTGTGTGTGTGTGTGTGTGTGTGTGTGTGTGTGTGTGTGTGTGTCCTAACTTAGACGGAGCGAGCTATGCAGGGGAGGTGGAGCGTCTCCCGTGCAGGGGGAGGTTCTCGGGCCGGCCAGACAGCTGGCAGGAACCCCGCATGCGAATCGATGCCGGTGGACCAGACTGCATGACACAGGCGCCGCCGGCCGGTCAGGACTGCCTGGGTAGGTACGCAGGACCTGCTGCTGCTGCTGCTGCTCCTCCTCCTCCTCCTCCTCCTCCTCCTCCTGCTAAGTGGATAGATGGGCGTGCGGGATAGACTATTGAAGGGAAGGGAGATAAACGTAACGTTACGAATAGAGATTGAGGGGAGAGGGAAGAAATTTTCACGTAGGGTTGGCTCCTTCACTGAATAGTTAGGAAAGGATGTAGGATAGATGGAATCCTTCAGTCCACAAGGTACATGATAAATTCCGTCAGTTCAATAGGTACACAGGAAGTACAGGATGGTACATGGGAGTACATAGGACAGTCATATATCAGAAGATCTGATCTGATCTCTGTTAGGTTATCTGCTTAAGGGCAGTGATAGTGGAGGAGAGTGGATGTACGACACTGATGGCCTAATGTGGCTAGCATAAGAACAGTAGATGGCCATGGCAACCATGTGGTACATATATCAGTCCTCAAATTGACCTGTAGTTATGGAACACTGGGATGGCCACCACCTCTAGCAACCAGAGCAAAATATATGTGGAAGACATTATGGCTTAGGAGTTGAAAATAGATAGAAAATGGTCAAGAAAAAACTATAAACTATAAAAGTATTTAAAGAATCATAGATGAAGCTTCTATACGTAAGACAATTACTGTAATTCCTCAGTTTTCTATGATGAAGTTTTCTAATGATGATCATGTAAGGAACACAGGAGTTCCTGGAGAACTTATGGTTGAGAGCGAGGGTTGTGTGTGGAAGGTTTCCTGGGTTTCCCGTAGTACTGTGGTTCAGTGGCTCATGATAGGTGGAGTCGGGGTCACTAGGGAAGTGACTAGGTCATGATGGTAATGACTGGAGTAATGATGATTACTGTTAGTACTCACTAATAGGTATTATTATCATTAACAGTTGTTAGGATTGTTATCATTATCAATATCATTTTCATAATTGTCATTATCCTTAATAACTAATGCAGGTAGGCTGAGAAAACTGACATTTTTTGGCCTACGACTTTAAATATGTTATCGATAACTAGATGAAACTATCTAATAATTTCGCACTAAAGATTAGGTCTAAAGTTACTTCAGCCAGCCGCTAAGTTGGTCTGGTCTAAGTCACTTGGGTTGGAGTTACAGCGGTCAGTGTCCAAGTTGCTCCGCCACGCTGACTCACCCGCAAAGTTACTCCCATTGTAAGTTTATTCCAACTTGTCGTTCGCTAAGTTATGTCCAAGTCAGACCTTACTTCTCTTAAGTGAGTCATTAAGTTGCTTGATTCAGCATGTCAGGTCTCCTAGCCTGTAGGTTGCTTGTGTTGTAACACTGATTCAGAAATTGCTAAGTTGCTTAGAAGCAGACGATAAGTTACTCCGGAGAATACTCTAAGTTGCTTCTGTCGCCAAGTTGCTCGAGAGAGTTTGGAAGTTGCTAGTATGGTCAACATGCTTTAAAATTTGCTAAGTTACTGCAAACCCGTCGTTAAGTTGCTCCAGCCATTGTATACTTAGCCAGTGAGTCGTTAAGTTGTTCCAGCCATTTCATGTTTGATATTTGAGCGGCTAAGTTTCTTCAATGAGCACTGTAACTTGGTCCAGCTGCCAACATGGTAGAGAAGTTGTTTAAGTTGCTGCAGATTCCTCGCTAAGTTGCAGCAGTATAAGGCGGCAGTGAGTACATCCCCGGTGATGGCTGGGAACCAGTGAGCCATGGGCTGGCGCTGGTAATATTTGCAGCTCAGGGGTTGGCTCGCGTGTAGGTGTTGGTAACATTGATTCCTTTGCTTGCTGTCATGCTCAGATGTCATGCACCGGTGTCAGGTGGGGGGGGGGGGGGAGGGATGGGGCGAGGAGAGTGGTGGGGGGGGGTGATGGGGCGAGGAGAGTGGTGGGGGGAGGAGGAGGACGGTGTGGTGGAGGGTGTCATATAGTGGTGTCAGGGGTGGTGGGGGAAGGGGAGAGATGAGGTGTCATGCAGTGGTGTCAGGGGTGGTGGGGTAGAGACATAAGGAGAGGGGTGGGGGCGTCATGGAGCAGGGTAGGAGGGAGGGATAGTGAATGATAGACATGAATGCCAGTTATGAGGCTGTCTCACAGTCGCTCAGGTCATGACAAAGCAATTACTGAGTGAAATGAGGAGGAGGGTGTCATGCAGGGCGTCAGAGTCGGCCAGTCTTATGCACTAGCGTCATGCAGTACTGCCACACTCAGGCACTGGTGAGGAAAGGCAGTGTTCTCATGCATTAAGGTCCTGGCATATTGGCATACAACTCTGTCATGCGAAGCTCTCCCGGGGTGTCATACCTGTCATGTCATGTCCCACCAGACTGTCATACCAGTCATGCGGTATGTCCTCTAAGTGTCATGACTGTCATAACTGTTCAGTCGGTGTTCCCCCGGGGTGTCATGACTCTCACAACCGTCATTAGAATTCGAGGACTGATTGCGTGGTTGTCATGTGTGTGTGTGTGTGTGTGTGTGTGTGTGTGTGTGTGTGTGTGTGTGTGTGTATGTGTGTGTGTGTGTGTGTGTGTGTGTGTGTATGTGTGTGTGTGTGTGTGTGTGTGTGTGTCACCTATATATTACAAAGAAAATACATTTACGAATATCAGAAAAAAAAGAAACATCGAAAATTGTAAGAGAATTTGATTCTATCTCATGACCCGATGTTTACAATGAGGGAAATGTTTGTTTGGAGTGTCATAAATCTGCCAAAAACTCAGGTAGTGTCTATCAATAGAAGACCCAGTTAATGTCTATCAATAGAAGACCTGGGTAATGTCTATCAATAGATAGCTGACTTAGGATCGAACTCAAGTATGAACCATTGGCGTGGACATATCAAACCAGAAAATGGACCACTTGAAAACAATAAATACACACACCCACATCGACACACACATACATAAGTATATATATATATATATATATATATATATATATATATATATATATATATATATATATATTGTAAATTCGATTTCTAGCCACCCAAACACGAATTCCAGCAGGCTGATGAAGCAGAGAGAGAGAGAGAGAGAGAGAGAGAGAGAGCGAGAGACAGAGAGAGGCAGACAGATGAGGTAACAAAATAGGACAATGTGGAGGGCGGAAATCGGGAGGCCATGCAAGTTAGTTGACGAGGTCAGGTTGCCAGCGAGGGGGAGAAGGGAGAGGGGAGTGTATCATGTGTGTGTGTGTGTGTGTGTGTGTGTGTGTGTGTGTGTGAGAGAGAGAGAGAGAGAGAGAGAGAGAGAGAGAGAGAGAGAGAGAGAGAGAGAGTAGACTGAGACGTACGTATTGGTATGAAGGACTTGCAGGAGACGGGGAATGGAGAGGTAAGGTAAGAGGGAGATAAAGGCAGGAGACAGGAGAGAAAATGGAAAGTTTACTTAACGTGAGACGGTGGCAGGAGGTCGCTATGTGACGAAGATCCGGCGGAAGAGCGGGCTAACCCAGAGGGGGTTGACCTGGAAGGAGGTCGACCTGGAAGAATGAGAGGTACGGCTTGGAGGAGTGAGGGAGATGACCTGGAAGAATGAGGGGGTGTGGCCTGGAAGACTAGATACATGGAAGGATTCTATTAGTCTTAACACCAGATACAAAGGAGGAGAAGGAAATATTCCTCTCATGAAATCACCTCATTATTGTACCAGTCCCTCATGTAGCACCGGTTAGAAGGGAAAAATATTACCATTTTCACCATCTTATTACATGTAAACCTCCTCATAAATGTACACACATATATACATTTCTTCGTTGTGAGCATCAGCCTAAAACATATATGATCCTTCAGGATGTAAGTATCTGCTGTTGATCAAGACATCTGTCTGTATACATACGTCACACAGACAACCGTCTGTATACATACGTCACACAGACAACCGTCTGTAGACAAGTGAGGACCAGGGAATCTCTTTCCAGTTACAAGGATTTAGGTTGGCAATAATAATAATATCATTAAAGAAATTGTGTCATAGATTTTTTGACTTATTGATAGTCTTGGCCTCGGCTGTATCTTGTGGTTATGTGTTCCAGTATTCGATAACTCCAACCATGAAGAAATTGTTAGCCAGGTTGATGGTAACAGTTGGTAACCAGCAAGTACCGGGAAAGATAAGAATTGTCTGATAGACATGTTGTGGTGATGGTTAGAGCAGAGTCGCTTACTTGTGAATGACAGTGGTGTGTTGAGGAACAGACACAGGCCTCGATAACCTGCAGTGAGGTGCGACCCAATGCACGTGTGTTCACCGTTGTCATGGTAATGAGAGGGGGTAAACAAAGCAAGGTGGAGAGAGGTTAATTCCACGCGTCTCCTGCAGCACTTAACCCGCGTGTGTGTGACGGGTGGGCGGGGCTTGCTAGGGGGGGCACGGATGAGAGAGAGAGAGAGAGAGAGAGAGAGAGAGAGAGAGAGAGAGAGAGAGAGAGAGAGAGAGAGAGAGAGAGAGAAATTCGAACAGGAACATCGAATTCTATTTTTTTCCTCCCCGTTCGTTCCTAGCGCCTGGTACCAATTGAACTAATCAGACCACACTTAATGGAACAAAGAAGCTGTGGCGAATGTGGGTTGGTAGGCGTCTCGGGGACCCGGAGACCCCGGTTCGAATCCCACCAACACCAGAACCATCTGGCGGCAGACATTGTAGTGAACGGGTGTTGGATCTGGTGGAATGCCAAACGACCCTACCCCCCTACTTCCACCACAGGGTTGACTTCCCTTCCAATTACACTTTTACAAATACAGGTTTGTAAATTGGCGTCGTGGCTGAGTATGTTTCGTAAACTATCCTACACTCACGGCTCTTGTTAAAACACTCGTAAATCATCAACACTTACGACTCTCATGGTAAAATCTTGTAAATTACCCTCTATTACGATCACCTCGGGACAATCGTTTTGTAAGATCAGGAAATTTGTGAAGTTCCTGCGAATATGATGTGTTAGTCACTGTTATGTTCTCCCGGACGTTGTAATGTTGGTGGCTCAACGGTAAAGGTCGATTTGATGTCGATTCACCCGTGTTCATGATGCACAGAGGTGTAGAAAGTCTGAGTTAGAGGTTCAGAATTCATTGTTTGCCATTAGTTCACCATTTGTTCAACTGGACATCATGACCTGTGCATGACGCCCGTGAGTTCATTGTGTTCATGGGTGTGCTGATGCAGGTTGAACATTGAACTAATTTGGTGAATTCCAGGATTTGAGTTCGTATTCTTGAGACACTCCCGTACTTACGTCACCATGGCTACGAACGGAAGTCAACCTGAGGCACGGAGGAGGAGGAGGAGGAGGAGGAGGAGGAGGAGGAGGAGGAGGAGGGGGAGGAGGGGGAGGAGGAGGGGGAGAGGTGGGTGGGGGAGAGGACAGGTTGTTGGCTTGGTGGTAAGGGGAGAGGGGGGGGGACGAATTCCTCCTCCCTCCCCTCCGCTTGTTATGCGTCACCCACTATCCGAACTACATTTAGAGAGAGAGAGAGAGAGAGAGAGAGAGAGAGAGAGAGAGAGAGAGAGAGAGAGAGAGAGAGAGAGAGAGAGAGTGTATGTGTGTCGTACCCTACATTTCCAGCACCATACACCACACTGGAGACAGTTCTCCCCCGCCCACTACCTGGCCGTTGTTATCAGTTATACTCAGCTGTTGAAGGATTAACCATCTGTTCCTCTGGCCAGACGTGAGCTGCTGTGTTGGTCTGTCTTCCCTCAGCCGCTTCCCTGATCGTCTCCTCTCCTTGGTTCTCACCCTTATTCCTATGGCATGTATTCCCCGTTCCTCTACCTCTCCCTGTCTGTCTGTCTCTCTATCTTTCACCTTCCGTCTGTCTTCCCAGGGTACTCAAGCTCCTCTGTTTAACCATCATCTGTCTCTTCATACAAGACAGGGAGGAGCGTCTCCATGTAAACAAGATCCTTAAGACCAGTTGGAACTGGCATTACAAAGAGGGAGACACAGGCGTCTTGTTTACTTGTGGAAGGAGGAATCACCAGGCATGAATACCACCCTCTTACACTGAGAGACATTCAAGTATTCAGAATCACCACAAGATTTATGCCAGTTTTCAAAAGACGTTCAGGAGTTAGAAGTAGTTACTGGAGACATAGTTACTGGGAGACGTAGTCACTGGAGACGTACTTACTGGAGACGTAGTGACTAGAGATGTAGTTACTGGAGACGTAGTAACTGGGAGATGTAGTTACTAGAGATGCAGTTACTGGGAGACGTAGTTACTGAGAGATGTAGTTACTGGGAGATGCAGTTACTGGAGACGTTAATGTTGGACTTCAAGAAACGACGCAGTGCTGTCGAGGTTGGTCGGTGTTAAGGCTTCAGGCCTATCGATTGCTGGGGTCATTAAGGTCGTCAACCTCAAGTTAAAACCGACCATCGAGGAACTCAAGATAATGCTAAGACCAGACACACTCTCGCTGTACATCTGGACCTCGGATTCCAACATATGGTTAAGAAGGAAAACTAACTGGAAAAGAAAGATTAAAATACTACGTAGAAATGAAGACATAACATCAATTTGCGACAATAAGTTATTATCACTCTAGTAATTAATGTTGAGGCAAATGGAGTATCTTTTTTTTGTCAAATAGAAAAAATACCTGATCCTCGTATTTTTTTTTTTATCCACCGGCTTATTGCGTTCACTCAAGGTCATCTGAAATGTCCCAGAACAGTATAGCTTTTTTGATGGCACAAATATATGTATACATATATATATATATATATATATGTGTGTGTTTGTGTGTGTGTAGTGTTACATACACATGACTTAGAAGTCAAGGAAAATCCTCACTTGTCTTTCTCTAATCTTCCTGCTTCTAGAAAGTGATAATACAGAAGGGGAGGATTTCTAGCGCCCCGCCCCCGGCTCCTGCGCCGCGCAGGAGATAAGCAAGCAGTAATCTGTCTCCTCTATGAACGTTTGGTGGTGCATCAGAGCAAGCAGGGTGAAGGGGGTCACTCAGTGTCTACGAAACAAATGAATCATCCAAGAAATGATTAGGTAATAATGTCCGGTTGGGAAATTGTCCTTAATTAAAGAGAAGTTAAGAGGGATCCTTAATTACTTCAGCAGGTAATCTACCTTCGCTGTGAGTCAATGGGTTTCTTGTATTCCGTGTAGGAGTATGTGGTCTTGTTGCCTGCGTGGGATTATGTGCTCCTGAGTGCTTTATTTGCTCTCTCTTTCTCTCTCTCTCTCTCTCTCTCTCTCTCTCACCAGCCACATTGACACACATCAGGACGGTCTACAGTAAAGCCCGCCAGGGCTGCAACGCCCACCTCCAGCTCGCCACTCCCCAATACCCTCACTAAAAAACGTCAAGCCTTTTTCCCCAACACAACTTTCGATGTGTTTTTCCCTTTAACCATTTTCTGGCTGGGCACTGAACCGGGAGGCAAGGAAACTCCTTAGCTGGTGTGGAGGCGACACAGGGGAAACAAGGAGGTGATTGAAGGGTTTCTTATTTACATAACTTAGATGCCAGAGAGAGAGAGAGAGAGAGAGAGAGAGAGAGAGAGAGAGAGAGAGAGAGAGAGAGAGAGAGCACTCAGGGACATATAAACACACAAAGAGAACGGGAAGAGAGAAAGGAAGATAGGCAAGAAAATGGTTGAGAAAGACGGGCAGGTGTTCGTAGAGATGGAAATTGTGGTAGATGTCAGAAGGACGGGAAGTGAGAAAGGCAGGACAAATGGATGGACAGATACAACAAGAGTGGAAGAAAGAAAAGGATGGAAAGATAAACAAGGGGAGCCAGAGAGGGACGGGGGAGTGGGAGACTTGGGAGGAAGGAGGTGCAAGAATAGAAGACGAGGAGGAAAATGACTGGGAAGATACGTGAGTATTGAAGGCAACGTGTGGAAAGATAGAAGGAGGAGGAGAAGGAACAAAGGCGTTGAGGAGCAGAAGAATAGAAGGAGAGGAGTGGAGAGGTACGTAGACTAAAGGAATGGCGAAGAATAGGGACGTAGTTGACGAAAGAATAATAAACGGGAATAAAAACACAGAAGAGGAAAAATCGGAACGTAGAGTTAGGGAGGCTGGTGAATGGTGAGGAGGGAAACAAGTTAGGTAAGAGTAAGATAAACAAATGGGTAAGAGTAAGGTAAACAAGTGAGCGATGATCAACAAGGTTAAAAGCGTGGGTAAACATTACAGCTGACGACCAACGCTGCTGACGACCAACGCTGCTGACGACCAACGCTGCAAAAGGTCGAGTTATATCTGGTTCACAGTCGACTTCGCTTGCAGGCGTGACGTCATTCGCTGGCGCCGCAAATGACCGTGAAACTAAAGGACTGCATTCAGAATGTTTCTCTTTTTTAAAAGAAATAAGAAAATAAACTAAAAAGCTGTTGGAAAATGTTCTTATGTACACATGTGCGCACTGAAACATGCGTCCTTTCTTCACATCTTCAGAACAATCCATATGTTGAACTTTCTCATAAGGTTATTGTTTATCTGTAATAACTATGTTCACTGGGATCTTTCGGTCACTCTGTCTCACTGATGAGTAGGGAGATTCCATTATTTTCCTCTGGGTAACAAGGAAAATCTTTGGCGCAAATCATACCGAAGATCTGGCTGAGGCGCTGGGTAGTAGTGACTTAATTTGGGGAGAAGAATTCGCGAATGAGACTATGGATCTCGGACGCCTCGACACTCGGGTTGGTGGGAATGATGTGGCCAGCAGAGAAGGGAACACTGTGGCTTGTGAAGGACAGTGAAAGATAATGAGAAGCTCATAAACTAAAGAAGACAAGTAAAAACAACGAAAGTCCTTTGACAGAAGAATAGAAAACCAGATGTAACAATAATGAGAGATTCTTTGATAAGAGAAAAGGGGAACCAAAAGTAGAATACAGGAGTAGTGTCTCTCATGCCTAGGGAAGGATCATGTTGACACGTAACAGACAGGGAAGTACAAGGGTCTGCCACACAGACGTTGTCCCTCTGGTGTAAAAGGCCGCAATGAATGATTAAGTTGATCGCTGTTAAATTTCTTGTCTGGGTTTACGGAAGGACCAACCCTGCTATAGCGGCTGGTGTCTCAAAGCCGGGGAGCAGAGCTTTGTCGAAGGTAACGGAAGCTACGTTAGCTGGGTGTTGGGATGACGATGACCTAAAGTAATCTCGAGCTGACACTTAACAGAGCTAACGGAAGCTGCGTTAGCTGGGCGTTGGGATTTCCATAAGTTGAGTTTATGGAGAATTGCGGCTTGAGGGAACCAAGAAAGGCTAAGCGAATTGGGAACTGAGGTTGTGGTAAGCTTAGAAGGCTATCATGATCTTAAATGGGTGACGCTAATAGAAACACACGCAGCGAAGGTGGCTGGGCTTAAGGTAAGTTTAGATCACCGGAAGCTGAGATCACCGCAAGCCTAGAATTAGCTGCCTCGGTTCTTTACGTGTTGGTGTGTCGACATCCATCCCTCCCTCCCTCCCTCCTCCAACCTTGAGGTGCGAGGCGTTTTCTTTTTTATCAGTTTCCATTTGAAGGATTTCGCTTTGCTCCGTTGTGAAGGATCAGTCATGTGTTGGCTGGAAACGCCTGGGTAGTTTCGGTAAGCCTTTGTAGCGGATTAGAAGCTTTTTATTGCTCCTGAGGAGAAACAGGAGCTGGAAAAGCTGACTCTTTTCTCTTCTTAGCTGAGCGGAGCCAAAATTGCTGGCGCCTTCCTCCACAGCAGCTCATAAACTCCTTGTCTTATCGCTGAGTCACAGACACAAAAGTTCTCTCTCGTCTCAGCTCATCTGTAAACACTATTCTTCTTTATCAAGAACCTTGACTACCACCTTGCCCCCGGACACCCCATGAGAGCCCCATGGACACCGTCTTACCCACTGAGTATAACCCCAGAGAACCCTGACCACTGTCTTGCCCCTTGAAAATCCCCAGAGAGTCTCATGGCCCCTGACTTCCCCCTGTAAAAGACAGACCCGCATAGAACTTCAACCTATCACCTTGCCCCTCGGAAAGACCCCCAGAGAACCTCGTGGCTACCTTCCCCCGTGAACAAACCCCAGAAATCCCTCTCCCTTGCTCCTTCCTCACACTTGTCATAAGGTAAATATTATCAATCATCTTGCTAGATTTAAACAAACTTTTAGATTGAGACATTAGTCTTAGACTTATTAGAAATGGTGATTAGATTCTTTAGAAATTCAATTCAGACAAACTTCTTTTATCTCTAGATTACTTCTAAGACATTCCCTTGTTTAGTGAAGACCAAGGGAGATACATCACATGCAACCCTCTCAACTCTTGTCTTTCTCTCAGTAGACTTAGACATACATCTCTCTCTCTCTCTCTCTCTCTCTCTCTCTCTCTCTCTCTCTCTCTCTCTCTCTCTCTCTCTCTCTCTCTCTCTCTCTCTCTCATCCACAGCAACACCTCTCCTACATCTCACCCAACACTTACTCTCCTCCTGCCTTGTCTACACATCAGGCTCCCCTCCTCCCCACGTCCATCTACTTAAACACCCCTATTTCCTCCCCTTCCCCACTGCACCATTTCCCCCTCCTCTCTGGTCATCTTCGCACGAGTGACTTTGGTTTAGGCCAGTCCTTGGTTGGTCGAAACACCCCCTCCCCTCCCCCCTGCCCTCACACCATTACTATGCGTCTGTATGCCCCTCTTCTCTCTCTCTCTCTCTCTCTCTCTCTCTCTCTCTCTCTCTCTCTCTCTCCGTACTGCATGACACATGTGAACAGAAACACAGATACGCCTGATTCATGAAGGTGAGTGTCATTACGTGTGGTGAAGGCAACATCAGGTGTGCTGCTCCTCACTAAAGCTTGATATTGTTCTTACTAACATGATGATGGTCCTCGTGTGGTCACAAGCCGAGCTCACCTGACTCAGGCTCTACATGTACCGACTAATTGTAGTTGTAAATAACCATGAAATACTGTAAATGAAGTAGAAAACACACACACACACACACACACACACACACACACAGGCCTGCGTGGTGTTGCGGGTAGTGTGACCGTGACTCAACATGGGCCCGCCCACGATCGAGTCTGCGTGGAGTCGGTTCCAGGCGCGGCAGGCAGCCTACAGCCAATCCCAGCTGTTCATCCTTCCCCGGGGCTGGTGGATGAATGTATACTTGGCTTAGGCTGGTGTGTGTGTGTGTGTGTCTGTGTGTGGGTGTATACTTAAGGGTAAAGACATTATAGATATACATACATACATACAAGGTTAGAGGACGGAGCAATGCGACTTGCAGAACAGCAGCAACAGAACAAGACCTGTAGAACAGCAGCGGTGGAACAAGAGCTCCGGGACAGCAGAAGAACAAGAGAAAATCATGCAGAACAATGGCAGTAGTACCAACACCCTGGATACAGGGCAGTGGTACCAACACCCTGGATGGAGGCCAAGCTAATATAGCAGGTCATGCTACTCACTGCACCCGGCCACATCTCGTCCCGACCCAGTAAAACTACCTAGTCTCGCAATCTCTCCATCTCTGACCTTTTTACCATCATGGATCTTATGATCGGAGATGTCTCGTTTGGTTATATGATATATGGCAATGAATTATGCCATCGATTTATAATAATGAATGATAGAGGTTGGGCGGGGTTGTGCGGTACGACATTTCGACGGGAGACGGGGAAAATCGATAAACAAACAGATCGTACGTCTGGCAGCGGGAGCTCTACTGCAGTGAGGCCCGCCCAGTTTCCTTCGGTTTACTTTATAGATCATGGAACGTTCGAGCATCAGAGAACGTTTGTATACCTTGGAACGTTTGTACATAATGAAACGTTTGTCCATCATGACACTTTCGTACATCGTGAAATGTCTGTAAGTCATGGAATATTTATGCATTACAGGACGTTTGTATAACATAACATGGAACGTTTGTCCCTTATGGAACGTTTGTGTATCACAGAACATTTGTACATCATAGAATATTTGTGTGTCATGCAACGTTTATACAACATGGAACGTTCATGCACCATGAAACATTTATCTTCATCACGAATGAAATATGACGTAATGTACATTTAGTTAAGTCAACAAACACATTCAGGTTCAGCTGGTAGTATGATGAACTATGTGAGATATGGAAGTGTGAAGAAGTTTGATATCTATAACACGGTCGGGGCGTATATACACGGCTGCTGAAAATATACCTAAAAGTATCTGTTCTGACGCTTAAAGATAAAAATGAAAAATGGAGTTACATGTAATAAGATAATGTTTTTTTCTTACAATATCTTGATCAAGTATGTTGTTGTATACCTTTTTATGAAGACTGAGAAATTCTATTCGTTCTCGAAACCAAACCTGTAGTATTTATGGAACACTTATCATAAAGGCGAGAAATATGTTCTCGTCTTATCACATAAAGAACTTGTCCAAGTAGAACTTAAAGAAATGAATAACACTGCATTGTTATCGTTCACTTTGTTATCCTGAACGTGTTGCTCATATACACCTGGGAATACTTATACGTCATTACGAGTAATTACAGAATATTTGGCCATGAGTCTCGCAATGGTTTTCTTTGTAATCGCCAGAATATTTGACTCAAGGAAACATACTTGAAGCTATTCTCCACACAAACACCGACGATAGAAAGTGTTGCTTATTATTATAAACGACCGAGTAACGAACTGGTAACATGTTTCTAACGTGGTCTCTTATCAGCCAGAGTCATGACTCACACCATGCAAAGGAAGACTCATAAAAAGTCACGAACGATGTATAAAAAGAATGTCGACTCAAAATGAATATACAAGAGTCACTTACGTACACGTCTCATAATCACATCACAAACACATTCAGGCAACACACAAAAATCACTCAAGACTCACATAAAAAAGAAACTCATGAGTCAGACTCATGAGTCATGGGGCGGTCTTATCGACCAGTGGTTGAGTTAGTGACTGGAGTATTGGCTCTCTCGTTAAACCTGGCGGCCATGACGAGTCGTCATCAAGTTATCATTTCGCTTTGTTGGTCTGTCAACAGATGTGTCCTGTGAGACCCTGTTCTTGTGTGTGTGTGTGTGTGTGTGTGTGTGTGTGTGTACATTCCATGGTTCTGCAGTTTTATGTTTTATCTCTCTATCTCCCAGTATCTCTATTAACACCAGTTCATCTCTCTCTCTCTCTCTCTCTCTCTCTCTCTCTCTCTCTCTCTCTCTCTCTCTCTCTCTCTCTCTCTCTCTCTCTCTCTCTCTCTCTCCCTCCTTTTCCCCTTTTAGCATACGAAATTAGTCTTCACACACAGACACAGACACACACACACACACACACAAACCTGTGTGGGTTGGGCGGGTACACTAACGGACGCCCTTAATTGGAAGGTGATGGACCGCTCCCCCGTTTTCTTCGACGTCCACCCAACACACAACCCAGGCTGGGAGTCGCTGATAAACACAGGTAGTGGTGGGTTGTAGATATAGATATTGGGTAGATAATCGTGGCACTTTCATTCCTATTTACCCTTAGACAATAAGGGAAGTGACTACATATTTTAACAAGAGGCAGACACGGAACACAAGACTGCTTGACATGTCTGGGAGTGAATGATGAAGAGTAATGTAATGAAGGATGAACAGAAGAAATGTTATGTAGAGTAATGATAGAGTGGAGAGTTTAGGCGGCGACTGATGTAAATAGGAGAGGACACAAGAGCAGTTCTGGGGAAAACAGCAATAATAACACAGGAAACAAATCTATGTCGAAACTTGTCTTGAAACCTGTGGAGGAACTTGAGGACTTGTGGCTGGAACTTGTCGTATAATTTGTGGCAATACTTGTGGTGAAGATTGGAGAATGGTATCGTGAAACTTGTGGCGAAGCTTATGTTGTAAGTTATGGTAAAAAGTATGACGAAACTCCTATAGGTGATTCAACCCTTGTGGGTCCTATGACTTGATGCTCTACTAACACATCCACCCATTCTTCCACCTATACATTTACCCACATCTTCCTATGGATAATCCCAACTCTAATGGATCCCTTACCTTAGTACTTTACCCACCCATCTACTCATACCCATGCTTCCATCTATTTACCTACCCACTTACTCACCTGCTAACATCTCTATCCAAGGCCCCATCTTCCCACTTCCCCCACACATACATTCACACCAGAACCTGAGGGGAAAAATTCAAGGAGAAATCCAAAAACCCCAACAGCTCACGTATTATATAGTCGACCTAGAATTTTAAGCCACCGGTCGAGACCACGATACTATGCCCTGAACACCTCTCTGTAACCCTACACACGGAGCTGAACGCCCTAAAGGCCTCCCCAGCCATCCTATGGGAGATGTGCCGGGCCATTTTGCCTTCCACGGTGCCTATATATGACCTACTAAGCCGACGTACTTCACCAGACGTAGGATATATCCAGATGTTAAGGTCAGCCAGGGACACCGCTCCTAAACCACCTTCTATCATCATATGTACACATCAGACGTGATCAAAATGATACGTATCTGACCCGATATACGATTCTTAATACAAGAATAATCAGTTCTGAAACTCTTGTTAAGTTACGTTACTCATTCTGGTTAATGGACTTGAAGAGAGTATTTCAGAACTGGGAACTCCACGGGAAGGGGTTCTGAACCTAACACTATATACTGTATTGAAGAAGATAACATCAGAGATCCATATCTTAGAATGTGTTACTCTTATTCTTGGTCTTTCATTCTATGTGTGTGTGTGTGTGTGTGTGTGTGTGTGTGTGTGTGTGTGTGTGTGTGTGTGGGTGTGGCTGGGTGTCGGTGTGTGATTGTCTGTCTATCTCTCTATCCGCCTGTCTGTGCGTTTGTTTGCCTCTCTCTCTCTCTCTCTCTCTCTCTCTCTCTCTCTCTCTCTCTCTCTCTCTCTCTCTCTCTCTCTCTCTCTCTCTTTTGAAGTCACATCCTCTCCTTCCGCCTCCTTCACTCCACACCCCTTCCCCTCTCATCCAACAAGAAAGGCAACTTTCCCAGAAAAATACATTTCCCCTCTTTATCCTTATGATCGAGTATTGGCAAACCAAACCCCGTTCTCAAAGGCACCAGAAATAAAATTGTTTCCTCTGCAATTGACAGCTTTCGGAAGCCCATGTCCAAATTGTCTGGGTAAGTGTTTGTAGCCACACAGCAGAGATGGAAAAAGCGGGACGCCAGTTGGGATTTCTTGTATACATATCTAACTGAGGAGGTGAAGATGAAACTTGCACAGAGTTAACAAGGTTGGGATGTTAGAAAGATTAGCAGGAGGTACGGCTTTGATGATCAAGACTCTTGTTTGATATTTTCCAGAATTATGATAAGTTACTTTGTAGTTACGTATGTATAATGTTGTTTACTTTGTCAGGCGTCATAACTAGTCATTAGGAGACGAATATGAAGTCCATCAAGATAATGATTTAAGCCATGATTGCTGGCAAGCAATTAGCTGTCCAGCACATTGGTGTATATTAACGGTCATCTGCTCCTAAGACAGTGGATAAGTGATGATTCACTCCTTGATTGGGAGTGATTGATTGGGGATCTGCCCGGTGATTGGTACAGATCTTGTACCTGTAATGATCAAAGACCAACATGATCATTTATCACAGGGCTCTCGCTGGAGACCAGTGGAGGAGGAGGCTGGATTAGTGACTGCCATCTGACGTGTCCTCATTTCCTCTCTCCTCTTCCTCTTCCTCCTCCTCCTTTACCTCCTCTCTTTTTCTCTCCTTTTCTCACTCTCCCCATTACTGTTTTTCTTCCGTACTTACCTCTCAATTACCTCTACCATAGCAACCCTCCCCAACTCTATTTTCCCATATAATCCTCTCTGTTCTCACTCTATATCTCCCTCGCTTACGGTCTTACGGTTCTTTCACTTACTCTAGATTTCCCATTTATGTCTCCTACCATGAAGGGGGAACCCCACTAACTTATCTATAAGGAGAGAAAGGAGAGATTAGGCGGTTAGATAGCGAGATCATACCAGCTACCCCTAAATTTCCTCTCTCTCTCTCTCTCTCTCTCTCTCTCTCTCTCTCTCTCTCTCTCTCTCTCTCTAGAGGGAAAAGGGACGTGAGGGGGCCCCTAAGGCGGGGCTCTGCCTGATCATTAGCTTCCCCTCTTGTGGTTTTAGATCAATAAATGAGTCAGTTAGAGGGTTGATACCTGCCTGCCACGCTGACGCACACTCTCCACCAGGTGTGATACACTGAGTGTACATCACATCAACATTCATTATGTGAGTGACAGAATCAAGTCAGAATACAAATCAGGCTTTACAAAATAAACAGAAATTTGTTGTATAATCTGCCTACTCGGGAATAAACTGTACA